>NW_018480069.1:621118-722113 GCF_002113885.1 Mizuhopecten yessoensis | reverse complement strand
AAATGTTCGCTGTGCTCGCTCTGGCCGCTCTGTTCAAAGTGACCAGTGCACCAGGTAAATTACCCTACATTCAACACTAGGTATTCTATACATAGACAATACGTACTGGACAAACAGGTTTACAACACATTACATCACATCCGCTCAGTACCTTACTCGCATTTACGCGTGCTATTTCCGCGCGCGCGCGCTAAAAGTTTTGCCGCAATGCGTGACGTACAAAATTACACGGAAGGCTGATTTCCGTTACATACAAACGCGTATAGCTAAATACCACAAATATATTAAAAGTGATAATGACAAATAATGACGCTACTACAAAAATTCTTCTTAAAGCTTGTTTAATGTGGTAAGATAACAGAAAATATCGTTTTCGTCAAATAATGCTGAAAGTGCAACTTCTAAGGCTTTTTTTTCTGGATCATCATAATGTACGTGTGATTGAGGGTCGCATAAAATTGTTAACAGTTACTATGTAATTATGTTGCTTGACTAAGGCTGTCTTCATCTAATTTACTCAGTATTACTATCTATAACCGAAACCCAAATAACTGAGCCATAGTGTAAATTACAGATACAGAGTTCATAACATATCATCAAAAATAATAATTCAGTTTAATTTTTAAAGACTTTCGTACATCATTTGAAATATAAAAAAAATATATAAAGTGTCGTACTTTTGATAAACTGCCAGAAGTTTTTCCGTTAATTTATGTGTCTATTTTTGTTTCTATGACGTAGCACTTGGATTATTTCAAACTAGATGCTGTATTTAACGCCACTGGGATCACATGTTGTGCAAGGGTGGATGTGGGTAAACGTTGTGTATACATTAATGAATGTTTGTGTAAACATACTTACAATGTTTGCCAAAGTGATCCAAGTATTTACTTTCGGAAGACCACAATTTGTCGAAGAGTATTCATACCGATAAAGCATTCTGACCCAATAGATCATTGTATGTCGAAGTGTTCCACTGCTCAGGAAGATGACGTCTGGTATGAATACAAGCGTTACCAATCTGATCATCTATAAACTGATCATAAGTGTTGCCACGAGAAACAGATGACAAATGACATGATAATGAGTGTTGACACAGAAAACTGATGACAAATGACATGCTAATTAGTGTTGACACAGAAAACTGATGACAAATGACATGATAATGAGTGTTGACACAGAAAACTGATGACAAAGGACATGATAATGAGTGTTGACACAGAAAACTGATGACAAAGGACATGCTAATTAGTGTTGACACAGAAAACTGATGACAAATGACATGATAATGAGTGTTGACACAGAAAACTGATGACAAAGGACATGATAATGAGTGTTGACACAGAAAACTGATGACAAAGGACATGCTAATTAGTGTTGACACAGAAAACTGATGACAAATGACATGCTAATTAGTGTTGAGACTGCAAAGTGATGACAACTGACATAATAATTAGTGTTGAGACAGAAAACTGATGACAAAGGACATGCTAATTAGTGTTGACACAGAAAACTGATGACAAAGGACATGTTAATTAGTGTTGACACAGAAAACTGATGACAACTGACATGATAATGAGTGTTGACACAGAAAACTGATGACAACTATGAGTGTTGACACAGAAAACTGATGACAACTATGAGTGTTGACACAGAAAACTGATGACAAAGGACATGCTAATGAGTGTTGACACAGAAAACTGATGACAAAGGACATGATAATGAGTGTTGACAAAGAAAACTGATGACAAAGGACATGCTAATTATTGATGACACAGAAAACTGATGACAAATGACATGATAATGAGTGTTGACACAAAAACTGATGACAACTGACATGATAATAAGTGTTGACACAGAAAAGTGATGACAACTGACATGATAATGAGTGTTGACACAGAAAACTGATGACAAATGACATGATAATGAGGGTTGACACAGAAAACCGATGACAAATGACATGATAATGAGAGTGGACATAGAAAACTGATGACAAAGGACATGCTAATTAGTGTTGAGACAGAAAACTGATGACAAAGGACATGCTAATTAGTGTTGACACAGAAAACTGATTACAAAGGACATGATAATGAGAGTTGACATAGAAAACTGATGACAAAGGACATGCTTATTAGTGTTGAGACAGTAAACTGATGACAAATGACATGATAATGAGTGTTGACACAGAAAACTCATGACAACTAACATGATAATGAGTGTTGACACAGAAAGCTGATGACAACTGACATAATAATTAGTGTTGACACATAAAACTGATGACAAATGACAATGATGAGTGTTGACACAGAAAAATGATGACAAATGACATGATAATGAGTGCTGACACAGAAAACTGATGACAAAGGACATGCAAATTAGTGTTGACACAGAAAACTGATGACAAATCACAATGATGAGTGTTGACACAGAAAACTGATGACAAATGACAGTGATGAGTGTTGACACAGAAAACTGATGACAAAGGACATGTTAATTAGTGTTGAGACAGAAAACTAATGACAAAGGACATGCTAATTAGTGTTGACACAGAAAACTTATGACAATGACACGATAATGAGTGTTGACACAGAAAACTGATGACAAATGACATGATAATGAGTGTTGACACAGAAAACTGATGACAAATGACATGATAATGAGTGCTGACACAGAAAACTGATGACAAAGGACATGCAAATTAGTGTTGACACAGAAAACTGATGACAAAGGACATGCTAATTAGTGTTGAGACAGTAAACTGATGACAAATGACATGATAATGAGTGTTGACACAGAAAACTGATGACAACTGACATAATAATGAGTTTTGACACAGAAAACTGATGACAACTGACATGATAATTAGTGTTGACAAAGATAACTGATGACAAATGACAAGATAATGAGTGTTGACACAGATACTGATGACAACTGACATGATAATGAGTGTTGAAACAGAAAACTGATGACAACTGACATGATAATGAGTGTTGACACAGAAAACTGATGACAACAAACATGACAATTAGTGTTGACACAGAAAACTGATGACAAAAGAAATGCTTATTAGTGTTGACACTGAAAACTGATGACAGAAAACTGATGACAACTGACATAATAATGAGTTTTATGACAAATGACATGATAATGAGTGTTGACACAGAAAACTGATGACAAAGGACATGCTAATTAGTGTTGACACAGAAAACTGATGACAACTGACATGATAATTAGTGTTGACACGGAAAAGTGAGGAAAACTGACGTGATAATCAGTGTTGACACAGAAAACTGATGACAAAGGACATGTTAATTAGTGTTGACACAGAAAACTGATGACAAAAGACATGTTAATTAGTGTTGAGACAGAAAACTAATGACAAAGGACATGCTAATTAGTGTTGACGCGGCAAAGTGATGACAACTGACATAATAATTAGTGTTGACACAGAAAACTGATGACAAATGACAATGATGAGTGTTGACACAGAAAACTGATGACAACTGACATGATAATGAGTGTTGGCACAGAAAACTGATGACAAAGGACATGTTAATTAGTGTTAAGACAGAAAAATGATGACAAAGGACATGCTAATTAGTGTTGACACAGAAAACTTATGAGAATGACACAATAATGAGTGTTGACACAGAAAACTGATGACAAATGACAATGATGAGTGTTGACACAGAAAACTGATGACAACTGACATGATAATGAGTGTTGGCACAGAAAACTGATGACAAAGGACATGTTAATTAGTGTTAAGACAGAAAAATGATGACAAAGGACATGCTAATTAGTGTTGAGACAGTAAAATGAAGACAAATGACATGATAATGAGTGTTGACACAGAAAACTGATGACAACTGACATGCTAATTAGTGTTAAGGCAGTAAACTGATGACAAATGACATGATAATGAGTGTTGACACAGAAAACTAATGACAAAGGACATGCTAATGAGTGTTGACACAGAACACTGATGACAATGACACGATAATGAGTGTTGAAACAGAAAACTAATGACAACTGACATGATAATGAGTGTTGACACGGAAAACTGATGACAACTGACATGATAATTAGTGTTGACATAGAAAACTGATGACAAAGGATATGGCAATTAGTGTTGTGACAAAAAACTGATGACAAATGACATGATTATTAGTGTTGACACAGAAAACCGATGACAAATGACATGATAATGAGTGTTGACACGGAAAACTGATGACAACTGACATGCTAATTAGTGTTGACACAGAAAACTGATGACAACTGACATGATAATTAGTGTTGACATAGAAAACTGATGACAAAGGACATGACAATTAGTGTTGTGACAAAGAACTGATGACAATGACAAATGACACGATAATGAGTGTTGACATAGAAAACTGATGACAAAGGACAATGATGAGTGTTGACACAGAAAACTGATGACAATGACAAATGACACGATAATGAGTGTTGACACAGAAAACTGATGACAAGTGACAATGATGAGTGTTGACAGAGAAAACTGATGACAAATGATATGATAATGAGTGTTGACACAGAAAACTGATGACAAATGACATGATAATGAGTGTTGACACAGAAAACTGATGACAAATGACAGTGATGAGTGTTGACACAGAAAACTGATGACAAATGACATGCCAATTAGTGTTGAGACAAAAAACTGATGACAAATGACATGATAATGAGTGTTGACACAGAAAACTGATGACAAATGACCTCAGAAAACTGATGACAAATGACAGTGATGAGTGTTGACACAGGAAACTGATGACAAATGACATGCTGATTAGTGTTGACAACAAAGGACATGTTAATTAATGTTGAGACAAAAAACTGATGACAAATGACAGTGATGAGTGTTGTCACAGAAAACTGATGACAACAGACATGATAATGAGTGTTGACACGGAAAACCGATATGATAATGAGTGTTGACACGGAAAACTGATGACACCTCACATGATAATTAGTGTTGACACAGAAAACTGATGACAAATGACATGCTGATTAGTGTTGACACAGAAAACTGATAACAAAGGACATGCTCATTAGTGTTGAGACAGAAAACTGATGGCAAAGGACATGCTAATAAGTGTTGACACAGAAAACTGATGACAAATGACCTGATAATGAGTGTTGTCACGAGAAAACTGATGACAAATGACATGATAATGAGTGTTGACACAGAAAACTGATGACAAAGGACATGTTAATTAGTGTTGAGACAAAAAACTGATGACAAATGACATGATAATGAGTGTTCGACACAGAAAAATGATGCCAACTGACATGATAATGAGTGTTGACACGGAAAACTGATGACAACTGACATGATAATTAGTGTTGACACAGAAAACTGATGACAAATGACATGATAATGAGTGTTGACACAGAAAACTGATGACAACTGACATGATAATGAGTGTTGACACAGAAAACTGATGACAACTGACATAATAATGAGTGTTGACACAGAAAACTGATGACAACTGACATAATAATGAGTGTTGACACAGAAAACTGATGACAACTGACATGATAATTAGTGTTGACACGGAAAACTGATGACAAATGACATGCTAATTAGTGTTGACACAGAAAACTGATAACAAAGGACATGCTCATTAGTGTTGAGACAGAAAACTGATGTCAAAGGACATGCTAATAAGTGTTGACACAGAAAACTGATGAAAAATGACCTGATAATGAGTGTTGTCACGAGAAACTGATGACAGCTAACATGATAATGAGTGTTGAGACAGAAAACTGATGACAAAAGACAATGATGAGTGTTGTAACGAAAAGCTGATGACAAAAAACATGATAATGAGTGTTGATATGCGTAACCGATGACAAATGACATGATGATAGTGAGTGTTGTCACGTGCTATTGATGACAAATGACACAATAATGAGTGTTGTCACGAGAAATTGATGACAGCTGACATGATAATGAGTGTTGTCACGAGAAACTGATGACAGATAATATGATAATGAGTGTTGTCAGGAGAAACTGATGACAGATAATATGATAATGAGTGTTGTCAGGAGAAACTGATGACAGATAATATGATAATGAGTGTTGTCAGGAGAAACTGATGACAGATAATATGATAATGAGTTTTGTCACGAGAAACTGATGACAGATAATATGATAATGAGTGTTGTCACGAGAAACTGATGACAGCTAACATGATATATATTTCTTCTATATATATAATTCTGAACAGATTAGAATTAAACGCTTAATGGTTTAAAGTGAATGTTTAAATAGGCGTTATGGTATTTCAAATAATTAAGCTCCTTTTTATCATTTTTTAAAAATGCAGACAAAAATTTGGTTGCGGTGTTTTGGATCTTTCTTTACAGTACACACATCGTTGTTAGTTATCAGGAAAACTGTTTTCATGGCTCCATCAACACTTCATCTTTGGCATAGGTTAGTCACCATCTACATAGATCTGCTGTAAAATATGGAATGGCTGCACTATATACAACATGAATGAACATTTTGCGGCCTACTGCCTACCTCGATAGTCGATGGGTTACGCTCACTCGTGCTCTCTTTACCCCTGTAATATGTCATGACAACAAAGAAAACTCACTGTACGCCATCGTTTGTATGATACACGAAGACTAGTTTGTTCCTTTGAAAAACCCATAAAACACAAAAGAATATCGCGGCAGCGTAATGGTAAAATGTCATGTACTATAATACAATATATATCTTCAAATTACAGGTATCTGCCTAGCGATTGGTCAGGCTAGATTAACCCGAGACCAATCAAATAGATAGCCGCGTGAATAACCGTGAGCGTTACCGCTGGAGTATCGATGTTTGACCATCAAATTGTGTTGTTAAGTCATCAGCAGTATTTCCATCACTATCTTGATAAGGACAATAAAACACGTGTTACACTTTCATGAAAACCACATGTTTTTTCCATGACTGATTTCCAAACAATTTTAAAGTTGAGAGCTATTGTTGAACGTTTTAGAGACACACTTCTGGATGGTGTAGCATAAAATGATGGTATAACATAAACCAATCCTTTTACCTTCATACTTACCTGTAATTTGTTATTAGATACCGTAATTTGATATCATATATTCAAATAATTGATGTCATCAATTCAAATTAATTATACCACCTACATTAATACGTGATATCACGTGTTGGGATACTGATATTAGTTGGTGTTCTAGATATCACCCTTTAATGTTTGAGGTACTGTGTTCGTGTATAACACCGTTTTGTGATACAATTATTAAAATGTCAACCAGCTTTCCATATGAATACGTAATATCACCCTTCCGAAAACTTGCTAATAGGCGATCTCACAAAATAGAATTCGCAAAGAATTGTTTTCATTCATTCAATCTGACTCTGGATCATTATGACATTTTCTGCGTATGTATTTAGAATATCCCCGGGGGTAAAACCTGTGACAGAAGCTCATAATGAACTGAAAAATACAAGTAGTTGCCAATTAATAAATAATTAACTTTTCCTACTTATTCCATTTCACATTTTACACGATGCCCTCTCCATCATCACATCAGAGACACGTGCAGGCAGCTCCTATAAATAGTTACCGTGCACTGTTATGATATATAACACCAAGAACCTACATGGGCCTATATACGCTACTAAGTAGGTCTGCACTGGAGCTGGTATACATGTCCACCTCAAGCCAAACGCTGGAGCATATCAATCTGATCAAATCGCCATGGCACGAGAACTTTGACCATCCTCTTCGACCTCTTGTAAAACAAGATATAGGGAAATGTTGAACTCTTCAGTTTAGTTGATATAAGGTTATTCGAAGACAGCTGTGAGTCATTCATTACGTCATTTTGACACCGAGCTATTATCTAACTTAGGAAGGGCATCGGAAGCTGTATATCCCCAGCGAGCGGTGCAGCCATGGACTAAAGAAGGTAGGTATATGTTTCTTACTATAGGACAGCAGCCATGGACTAAAGAAGGTAGGTATATGTTACTTACTATAGTACAGCAGCCATGGACTAAAGAAGGTAGGTATATGTTATTTACTATGGTAAAGTGTACTGTCAGAACCCTCGGCAGGGCTTACAGGTCGTAACAATAGCAATGTTTACGATGGACGATGTATTAGGCAGACAGTTTTCTACTTTATCAGTATAAATTCATAGATTACAATTTAACGACTCCTGTCAGTCATGTACCTAATTTTCTTCATCTCATACAATATATTGCAAACACAAGAAAGCTTATGTATATCGTTATATCTTTGTTAGCAATTAGCAGGTTATATAACAATTCACTCTTAAAAGTAAGTATTTCATACATGTGGGAATTTCAGGTTGTGAATCTAAGTTGCGATTATTCATTTAAGCTTTAATTTGAGTGTTCTGTATTTATGGTAAAGATCAGTCAATAACAGTTTTGTATTATTGTTAAGATCATTCTTCGTATGCAAACTTTGAATGTTGTCCATACTACTTGTAGACGGAGATTACAACAGTGTTTTTGTATACTAACTTGTGGACAGCGTATTATTCTTTCACTTTTTATGGGCAACCAATCTATTAAAGGTATACGGTTTTTATATAGATGTTTTTCTCTCCAAAATTTATAATATTCCATGTTTTTTTAATTTGAAATGATTGCTCCAAAACAAGAATATCATTGTTAAATACATGTAGACTTAGATTTCAAAATCAGGCTCCGAACATTCGGAAACAACGAAGTTTCCAGAACTTTGCTAAGAGAATGCAAGTTTAATGAGCCTATAACGAATTCCGGTTGTTGTTTGGAAGTATTAAGTTTTTTTTTAAAGTGGCAGACCAGTGATGGCTTGGCACATTGCCACCAGATAGACAACACAACCCTTAATGTAGGAACTACGTAAATCCGAGCAGGTATTAGTCAGAACCATCAGGTTTGTTTACATAGTAACCGATGTTGAAACGGGATTAAGTCAGCATAGCGCAGTTAAGAAACGTGAAGAGTATATTTTGGCATTTTTACATAAATACGTAATTCTTGTGAGATATATTCATTACCTTCAGAAACGCCATAGAATGCTTAAGTTATACAAAATATATTATCAGCGTTAAAAAGATAATATTGGTTGATTAATTATGACTATGATACCACCATGAAAACCCTACGTGGATGGTGTTTATCTTTTGACATGATGTAAAGCAGAACATTATAACATGTCGATACGTGATGAGATAGCCACCCGTAGCATAAGATTATTTATTTTTTTGCAGGAGAACCAAGTACCTTAGTTGATTGGAAGATGAGTCGTCCAAAACGCCAGCCAGTAAGTCTATATACACATGTAGTCTGTGATAAATCATTAGCGTTTGCACTTGTCACTTTGCCAGTGTTTCTGTCTACATATACAATAATTATAAAACACTATATATGTCTGAAGGATACGGCTCCCAAACCTCTGTGTTACTAATTGGATTACAAAAACCTCTACAAACACTAAAAATAATGTTATCTTCACTTCTGATTTTTTCAATATTACCGCAATGAAAGAAAAACCACATGAAAAACAACATTTCTATAACATTCTCTATTTTAATAGAAAGCAGGTCATTGTGACATACATTATTCACCTATTTAGCTTATCCCTTTTCTGTACATCTGTTTGTTATGTAACGTGAGAAGGTAGTTACCCGAGGCTAACTGTAACCGTGTATCTACTGGTAGACTATCAGTCCCCGAGGCTGACTGTAACCGTGTAAATTATCCGTTAAACGTTATGATATGGTTACACTAGCACATTTCCGTTTTTTCTATAAAAATATCGGAACACAGGATATATGGATTTATATTCCTGTGCCTTGTTATACCACTACTGTGACATAAATAGAAGAAATAGCTGTATTGTGTATTAAATGAATACTTTGTTATGCTTTTGGCATTAGTTTACTAAATTATTATATAAAGTTTGCCATTGCGACTCATACCTGTAATCTACATGTATGTGTATGAAAGGGAAAACATAACCGTATAGGAAGCTACCGACACGTTCATTGATTCAATTTTAATCAATATTCAAGTATAAGCTTAACACGAATTGTTTATACAGAGGTTCCCCGACGATTGGTGCTGGGTTATCATGTTTACCGAGTGTCTTTTACTATTTGAAAATTAACTAACGAGAGTTAGATAAACGTGATAACTAATCATCACGAGTGGAGGGACCTATTTCTGCCATAACATTCGTATTTTATCTGAAAAAAACCCCTAATTTTCCCCCTTGGTGTTTATGATAAGGGAAACAATAGCCATGGAACATTACATCACAATCGAACATGACGTCGAAAAGCATTGTTTCGTGACGTCATAAATCAAAGAGTGACCGATGATAACGCGTCCAGTGTGTTACCCAGTGGGTAAACAAAAATATTTACCAACTCCTAGCAGGTTTAGCCAATGAGTCAAGAGTGAGGAAACCTACAGTGGTTGTGGGAGAAATATGTTTACAGAACTGTATCTGTATCTGTAGAACAACGTTCCTTGGATAATATTGTTTTGTTTTTGATCGAAGCAATACTCTTTCAAGGTGATATTGACATAACCGTCAGAACATCTATTATTCAATTTCTATATTCAATAACAAGGCTAAGGAGAGCGCATAAATGTTGAAAATTGTTAAAAATATATCTCAATAATGAAAATAATCATTTCAAAACATACATTTGTAGGAATTAGCCTTCTATGGTATCTTATTAACAAATTAAGTTGATATTATAGCAGGTACAGTATTTGTGAAATTTCTCACTTTAATTGTTGCACAGGTGCCGTTCGCCAAATCGTTTGAGAAGGCGGGAAAGAAATATGGATTTAACAGAGACAAAGTGAGAGGTAAGAGGTGAATGATGACGTCATAAGTTTCTTTAATTTTAACACTTTGCGTGCTTCAGATTATCTAATCACTTCTCGATTTACGGGAAATATGCCACAAAAATTTGAAAAGACAGCGAGTTGGGCATATCGCGTACGAGTTATTAAAACTTCATATTCACGAAATTGAATTAACTTTTCTATTCTCTTGCGAAATCACAATTATATTTGCCAATATTTCTTAAAACGTCATGAATTCATAAAATCAAGATCTATTCGCGAAACCAAATATTGGCAGTATAAAGAGTAAAACGTTATTAACCATTTTAGTAATAATAGATGTGGCGGCTACTTTTTTCAGCTTCAAATAATTATATATTTAATTTTAATACCTGAAGTTAAAATATAAATAGAGAAAATATGCCGTTTGATAAATATTTCCATTTTACAGAGCTACACGACACGTTTTGTGTATTTGACAAAAATGGAGACGGCATGATAACAGCAGACGAGCTTGGTACTGTCCTGTTTAAGCTTGGACAGCGACCGTCTGCAAACGTCCTAAATGGACTCATGCGCTCTGTGGACGTAGACAGTAAGTTGTTCGCTTATTAACTCATTCGCCACTGAACACACATTTGAACTGTTCCAGTTCAAAGGTTGGAATAGTTCATTATGAACTTTCAGGGGTGAATGAGTTAATGTACTGACGATAGAATACTAGCACTTCACAGGGTAATAATGGGACGAACACATTTTTTTTTTTTAGCCTTGCCTAATTCCACGTTTTATTACATGACTTTCTGTTAACCAGTTATTGTTTTTAACGATTCCACTTATATTCGTATAAAGGGTTTTAATCCAACATATAAACGAATCACCAAAACCATTTTTCTTTAAACAGCAAATCATGAAACTCCATTCGATTGTATCAAAAGCTTTGGAGAAATCCAGAAATAAGATTCAAGCATCTATATTAAAGTTTTCAGCATAATCAATTATATCTTGTATCTGTCTGATATTATAGCCTATAAATCTGTTTTTAATGTATCCATTTTGATCCGTATTTACAATTTTTTCCATAACTGGTTTTAATCTCGTGGCTAATACATATGCTGCAATTTTATAGTCAATGTTTAGTAACGATATAGGTCTCCAATTTTCTAGTTTTTGTTCATTACCTTTTTTGTATATTAATGTAATTAAACCAATTTTTTGCGAGTCGCTCATTTCGCCGTTATAGTAACCTTCATTTAGGGCGTCAAGAACCATATTCCCGATTGACTTCCAAAAGATTCTATAAAATTCCACCGTTAATCCATCATTTCCTGGACTTTTATTTAGTTTCATTTTATTTATTGCCGTGGAGCATTCCGCAATTGTCAATATACCTTCACATGAGACTTTATCATCTTCTGTTAATGAGTTTGGTATGGCTGTTGTTTCTAAATACTCATTCCAATGAGATATATCATGATTTGAGGTGTTATATAATGTCTTATAAAAATCGTGTATTTGTTTCGATATTTCATTTGCGTTTGTTACAATTCTCCCATTTTCACCTTCTAATGTTCTAATTGTTTTTTTCTGCTGTCTACTTTTTTCTAAACCTAGAAAATAGCTTGTGTTTTTTTCTCCCTTTTCTACCCAGGCTATCCGTGACCTTATTTGAGCACCTTTTGCTGACCTCACATATCTTTCCTCCAATTCCCGTTCTAATTCTTGTTGTTCAATTAGTTTTTGTTCAGTCAATGTGACATTCGATTGATTAAGAAAAGCCAGTTTCTCTTCCATAATCTTAATATCATTTCTATTTTTGCGGGCATGATTTTTGCAAAATTGTATTGTCTCTTGTTTAATTAGTACCCAAGATTTTCTTTTATTTAATTGCATGATTTCGCATTCCCGTTTTGATTGTATTATCACTTTTTCAATTAAAATTTTATATTCGTCATTATTAAATATACTACCGTTAATCTTCCAAACCCCCTTTCCTCTATTATCTCTAATTACCTTCAATTTGAGTGATATACCTTGATGGTCGGTGTATTTAATTTGGGCCGGCCTTATATCTACGCTCTGAACTGTATTAATTATATCTTTTTCTATCAGAAAATAATCAATCCTACTTGCTTCCCCATATCTGTTACGTCTCCATGTATATTGGATTTTTTTTTATTACGTTATCTCCAAATATCAACTAAATTTAGAGATTTCTTTTTGTATTTGTTACTCTATATGTCCTTTTAAGGATCCTGTTTTGTACACTTGTTTTTCTATCAATCTTTTCGTGTACCTCGTTAAAATCGCCACCGACTATAATAGATCCAGCTTTATGGTTTGTTATTTGTTTCTGTATATTTTTAAAGAACACATTTCTATTTTGTTCACAATTTAGTGCATATACATTAACAATTGTATACACATCATTTTCAATTTCAATGTTGAGTATAATAAATCTACCATTCTCATCAATTACCTTCTTTTGTACATCGATATTCAATTTATTGTTCCATATAACCGAACCGGCCCTGCTTTTAATGTCACCAAAACTTGATATAGCTTTAGCAAAATTGTGTATTTCTTTGTTAATTACATCAACCAAATCTTCTGTAAAGTGTGTCTCCTGTAGAAATGCTATATCAAATTTCTGATTTTTAAGCCATTCAAATACTCTGAATCGTTTCGATTTGTTTCGAAGACCCCGAGTATTCAATGACAAAACATGTATAGTATAAGGGATACCAATCATAATTGTATACATTTGTCATTATACCATCACAACACAAATGGTTACATGCAATAATTAGATAAAAGCACTCAGCTCCATTGTACAAAACTGGAGTATTTGTATCATTATACAACAATAACAAATATAGTTATACGTATTTCTTATACATGTTTATCAAAATGCAAACAATATATACGGCATAGATCCCGTATATGGCGTTGGTTTATATATATTTTAGCTAAATTCCCGACAAAAACACAACAAACTTGTTAGGACGCGATGTAGCGGAAAGTACAAAATATACTAATATAAAATAATCGACAATACTATATCTAAGTGTATAATAAGGCATTTGTGATACTGCATTGTTAGTTGTAAATTATATCGCCATATTTCGCTTTGTATGGTTAATATCAGAGCAAGAGTTTCAATATTTTGTTTCACAGGAAGCGGAAGTATAGATTTTGAGGAATTCTTGGAGATTTTTACCCGGAAGTTGTCGATTGACCCTGAAAAGGAATTACATGAGGTGTTTGAAGTGTTTGATAACGACAAGGACGGGGGCATATGTCCGGATGAGCTTTATACAGTGCTGCAAAAACTAGGCGAGAGTATCACCAGAGTAAGTAGTTAGGTCCCTTGATTATTCTTTGGTACCTCCGTTAGGAATGCAAACAAAAAGTACCCGATAAGAAATAATGCTGGAAGCAAGGCTTTAACTATTACTTGTCTGACTAACATTCCAACTACGACTTCCTGCCCCTCAAATCACTTACAAATTGCTCTTCGTCTGTCCTGTTGGCTTTCAAGAAGACTATTTTCTTATATTTTTCTTTCGCAGGATGAAGCCGAAGCCATGATAAAGGAGGCGGACAATGACATGGATGGCAAGGTTGATTATAGAGGTAACTATTCACCTGTTACATATAATGTATATAGAAACTTCATTAAATGATGAGCAATCAGAGGAAATGTTAATATTCATAACTATTCTATCTTATTCTATTCGATAGTATGTCCATAAGATACAAAGTAATACCATTAACGTAACGCACAACGCGAGATGTATGACCCATTAACTAGCAAAAAGATGTCCAAACACTTAAGAGGCACTTCGTAAATGACAATTCAAAATAATGATTTCATCATTCGGTTCATAATGAAAGTTTGAAAAAGACTTTCAAGATGACTGCCATGGTTGAAATATTTGATTTGAAATCTGGCCCAAAGTAACAAAAAATGTGTAAGACTATCCACAAAGTTTCAGCGAAATTGGTTTATTTGAATATGCGTTTATATAAATAGGATGTTCAAAATCGGCTGCCAAAATGGCCATATACTGGACTTAAAGTCCAATCACTCATTAGTGATACACTTATAACATATTTAGAGTAATTACGAATAGTAAACAACCAACTTTTACGAAAAGTCTAGAGTCCAACTTATTCATTACAAATATTATTCAGTTAAACTTCAATTGAGAATATCTTACCCCCTTTGTTACAAAAAAATATACAGCCCTATTTCTTTAGTGCAAAATGTATCATCCCATCTCCGTTATTAGAAATATATAAAGAATTCGTGTTTCTCTAACATCTTCTGACTGATGTTGATTTTTCGCTAATTGGTAGATAAGTGGTTACTGATTTAATTAAAAGTAGAAAATGTCTTTTGCCTAGAAGTTTGTCATGTTCGAGATATAATTATAAGTACTACATGTTTTTTCTTTTCTTCTTCAGAATTTAAAGCGATCCTAAACGTGAGATAGATATTAAGTGACAAGCAGCGGGGCAACATGTGTAGCCGTCTTTTTCAGAGACCGTTCCATAATATTTGATTAATGTGGTAGGAGCGAAAACAATAATAAATAATAAAATCTTAAATTAATTTTTTAATTTTTCAAATTAATTTGCTATGTACTGTCATTGCTGTACTATGCTGACTCATCAGTTTGCTTATATTTTATAACTACATGATTGATGCTGATATATACTTTTAATATATTCTTTATACTTTTGTACTTGTTCTATTCATTAATGTTTGTTCTATATAATATGATTTACTCAATTTGAACACCTCATTTCCTATCATTTGTTAGCATTATACACATCGGAGGCATTTTTGAGACAATTTCCTTTGAATCTGTTTTCAAGATAAAAAATCAAAACCTTTTTTGTTTCATTTTATATATTTAATACATGAAATTGAAAGCATATATATGTGTACTAATGGAATAAAAATATACATTGATGTTCCAAATCATTGTTTTTGTTGACTTTGTTTTCAAACCAAGATTGAATACTAATAATGAAACATGTGATGCTCTCAAATATACATTAAAATGAAAATATCCACAATCTACAAACAACCACCTACAATCTACACCACATAAAGTAGAAGTCTAAAATATGAACAGCCGTCTGGAATTTGGTTCAATTGTCATATTCGAAGGGCCATATCTAAACAGTATCTGCTGATATGTGAAAATGTAAACATTGTTGAAACTAAGTTCAATACAGTAACGTGAATATCATCTTCACCGCCACAAATAGAATCCGTGAAGTTTCAACTTCAAATAAAACAAAAACAAAAACACCAATTCGCCTATTCCATATACAGAACATTTGTTTTAAGTTTGGAGTCAATCGCTTCAGCCGTTCTTGAGATGAAATTCAACACGTCTTTTAGTTATCAAAGGCAAGGGTAGCCATCTATGAATTCAAGATGGAACTGAAAGTAACATCACTTGGTCAGGACATCATTAGGTAGTTTTGTTTTAAGGTTGGTACTAATCATTGCAGTAGTAGAAAATGTCTGAACCAATAAGAGGCTAAGGCGGCCATCTTGGATTTTCCGTTCGGCTTTAAAAGTAACAACATCTGTACCGAATACGAGTGTATCGCTGCAGACGTTATTGAGAAAAAACGAAAATGTTTCGGCCAATCAGATGTCATGGTGGCTATCTTCAATTTTCAGAACACGCCAAAAGTAATAACAACACTTTGTAACAAGCTTAAACGGAACATTTGAAGAGTTTAAAATTTAAAAAAAAAAAGTTTGATATATTCTTTAAACAGTCACATTGCTCCGCCCAAACAGGGTTCCTTTTATCCAATAACGTTAGCATATATAGAAAGCAACGCACATATATAACATCTGATTTTGTGTAGAACATCTTTGTAGAGTCATAAAAAACCGTAGCTTACTACGATATCCATGTAATTATCTCGGTCCCACAGGTACCATTTCCGGGAAAGGACCACATGGACAGAACTCGATGTCGTTGTAGCCAAATGCGCAAGGTCCCACGAATTCCAAAGCGCGAGGCGTCCTGAGCATGGGATGAGATGGAAGTGTAAGTACGCTAACTCTCTGGCCGTATTGGACATTCTCTGTGGGAATAGGTTCCCCCGTGTCAGTGTCCACAACAGTAATGAGGTCCGGGACACATGTTACTATCGCCATATCATCTTTCTGACTCGATCGAGCGCCAATTCGCACGATCAGATTTTCATTCTGAAACTCAATCAGGCCCTCTTTGTCGGAGAAGTTGTCTATTCCGTCTATCCTGATAAATCCTTTATTGAAACCCCCAGCGGTGTCCCTGCAGACATCAATGATCTTACCGATGATGTTCAAAAACCCATTGGTTTCCATTCGTATTGCATCTGTCGGGGAAGTGTTTTCGCGGCGACTCAATAGGACGGCCCTGCCTAATCTCCAGGCGTGACTGATAGAGTAGTGGATCAGTTTATCAAAATCATCCGCCACTTGAATACTGCAGATCGTCACCCCAGCGCTACAGCCCATGTCCACCACGGTCTTACGAAAGTGGTTTTCAAGTATTTTAGCTGTATCGACTTTTAGAACCACATCCGTGCGTCCTTTGCAGTCGGCAAGCGTTGATGGAAATGGTCTCTTGCCATATATAACAGGACAATACATTTGCAACTCCGGGAACGCTCGTCCCATACCGTCAGCATCCAAGACTGGAATTCCTAGCTCTGCAGATACCAGTAAAGGTTCTATACAGTTTAGTCCCCCGATTTCAGCTGATACCAAGGCAACTATCTCCTTGTCACCGAGAGTCGTGCTGGAGGACGTCGAAGGTTCGGATGGTTGATAGTTCCGTATGTATGTTATACCATCGTCGGACTCAACTGTATGATTGTGTTCGGAAGGTAATTCTCCGTCGCGATAACCATCTTTGTACAGTTGTTGAAGACACGAGAGTGATTTGGCTGGTTCTCCACTTAACAGTTTCTCCGAGGCTATCAATGGGGCTCCCATAAAAGCAACAGGGACAACAATGCTGTTTGCTGACTTCTGTTTTGATCGATATTTTGACAGCAATTTTTCTTTAGTAATGACACGAATGACCTTTCCTTCTTTTATTGCCATCTTAGCCGTAAGTCTCCCCAGGTAGGGACTCCCGCCGCCACCACACCCCAGAATTCCCGCACCAAGTCCGATACATTCCACATCCCATAAAGATAAAATCCATTCACCGGTTGCTGGGTCGATTTCTGGATCAGAAACTATCTCGCTAGTGTTTTCAGTACCGATCATTTCTCCAGTTGTAGTTGAAGTCTGTTTATTTTGCAGTGGTTCTTTGTCAGTGACGATTGATGTTGGCATCGAAAATGTGTAGATGATGTTATCGGCCGAGCGTTCCGTGTTCAATTCACCGACAACTTTTATCTGCATTCGTGTAGCGTTTCCGGGAAGATAAGATAATGGGATCTCACTTTTCCCTACGAGCTCGATACTTTCACGATTTGCACCCGCATCTACAGCAAACTCAACCGCGATAGATCTGGCTTCTGCTAATGCCTTTTCTCGTGCTATCACGTGGAATGACTTCCTAATTTCTTGTTCAGCTTCCTCGATTTGTTCCTTTGAAGCAGTAGCGTTTAGTTCACTTCTTTGTATTTCTATGGCATTAGATAGCTCTTGTTGATCACTGAAGTCCGACAGGTTGTATACTCTATCGACAGACCCAGACACTTGACTCAGAGCGGCACCGACAGCATTTGCTACATCAGAATGACCTGGTTTTATGACCTCGTTAGCACCTTTCAGACAGTGGCTGTTGTCAAGCAGTATTGTTCCCCCTCCGACCAAAATCACAGGCAAGTCGGCAGCAGATATTTTCATCTGGTCTACTGCTTCCTCAACCATTTCACGAATTTTATCAATTATCGGAGCTGGTTCAATGTGAGAAACGTTTTCTGGCGATCCGATATGACAGTGTTTGGCTGCCACTGCCACGTCTGTTGCTGTCAATCTTCTGCCCGCCATATCGACCTCCGTCCCGAAAGCTAAAGCCTCATTGTTCAAATTATATCCTGCACTCCTCGGACCGACACTTATCGGATCAACGGACACGTACGAACCACCTCCTAGACCAATACTCCTAATGTCTGGCATCCGGAAGTTAGTCCGGATCCCGCCGACCGTTGTTTCTGAAGATGCTTCTCGCGGAAATCCATTCTGTAATATACCAACATCCGTGGTAGTACCACCGATATCAATAACGATGCCGTTTTTCACACCAGACAAGAATGCTGCTCCTCTCATGCTATTTGTAGGCCCGGACGCAAAGGTTCGGACGGGCTGGCTTCGAGCGATTTTCTCGGTAACGATTGTACCGTCATTTTGTGTGAGATAAAACGGACAGTTCAATCCAAGGTCACTTATGGCTGCTTTTAAACCTTCTATAGTCTCCTCACTTAAAGGTTTAAGACATTCGTTTAGGATGGATGCATTTTCTCTTTCCAACAAGCCGATTTGCCCGATTTCACTTGACAGCGTAACGCTTATGGTAGGGTGGACATCCTGTATCATTTGTTTCACGATCTCCTCTTGTTTACTTCTTACTGGCGAAAACACTCCGCAAACGACGATATTGTTAATTCGGTTTCTCACACATACTTCAACACACTCTCCAATCTCTGACTTTGACACTTCGGATATCACTTTCCCGTCAAACTCGTATCCACCATTCACCATGAACACACCGCCATCAATACAACCCCTCAGCTCGTCGTCAAAATCACTGAAAGGAGGAACGGATCGTGACGCTGCGCCGCAAAGACGGATGACTGCAACTCTCGCGAGATTTTTCCTTTGTACTAGAGCGTTAACAAAATGAGTAGTTCCTATGTTCAGTTGAGTAATATTGAGAGGGTTGTTATCGGACGGTAGAGCATCCAGAATAGATCTTGCTACGGCGCGTTTTATACCCGTGGTAACGTCACTGGTTGTCGAGCTTTTAGCAGACGACACAACTTTCGGTAGGCCAGTGTTGACTTGGACAAGTACTGCGTCAGTGTTTGTGCCTCCTACGTCTACTCCGATCACTACCTTTCTCTCACAGGCGGCCATTTTGTTGTACGGTTGTTTGAAAGTCAATGTCTTCCGGGCCCAACCTCGTCACTAAGTACAGACTATCTTTCATTGATACTATGTACGTATATATCTTACCGAGGTCTCTCTGCAAACACTTAGATTGTATGTCACGGACCAGTGTTCACGTCTTGTGAGTTGTAGCGTCAGGGGAGTCAAACAGTAGACTGCATGGTTCCCGGCCTACCCATAATGCTCTGCACGGTAGGCATGGAAACCAGGTGACAGAGACGAATCTAGGTCAAAACGGCCGCAGTGTAAAAACGGCCCTACTGTAAAAACGGCCCTAGTTGAAACGGCCCTACTTTTTAACCGTGATATACAATTTATTTTTAGTGAAGTTAAATAGAGGGTGTCAGCCCACAATGACAAGTGCGTGTAGTTATTATTTACATACTTTTACCCAGTCGTTCAATGTAATAAAATATCAAAATCCGAATTTTCTGGTATAATAGTTGAACTTGACGATAAGAATACCCATGTTAATTCCGTGAACCTTTCACTTCTTAATATTGATACTTAATCTTCCCACAAACCTAGATTCAAAAAATATAAACATAACATAAAAAAACACATTTTAAGGATGTAACACCACTGAGAAGTCAAAATATTCCTGTATTAAACCTTTTTTCATAAAGGTAATATTTCAAAACGAGTTTGATTTCATAGTTGGATTTTTTTCCCGAAATAGAACAAATAAATATGTTCTGGACTGGAAATCGACTTTTTCGTGTTATTGTTATCATGGTAACTTTAGTTATTTCTCTGTAGGGGTCGAGCCGCCGGTGCCTTGTTAGATACACTTTTTAGGTTTATTTGTCCATAATTCAACTATTTCATTTTGATCTTAACATTTGTTACACATAAGCATTATTAATAATCTTCAAAGCGACAACGTGACTGTTATCAAAGTAAAGCCCGAATGTGTTTCTTATATAACACCAGTCAATAATGTACATAATATTTCATTGATAATACGTGATGTTTAAAAGTGGCACCCAAACATTTATTACAAACAGCATATTCATGAGGACAATTGAAATGTTCTTTTTTGTGTACTCATGTGTAATTCAGGTTAAAAGGATTCATCATGTGGTCATAACGCAATTTACAGTACAACATACATGTATAAACAAACTTAGTTTTGCGTAACGCTCGACATACAATGTACATATATATGTAAATGCGATAGAGTTATACAGGTTACGTACGTACAAAATATACCTTGTATGTGAGTTAGGTGCATTATTATGTAAACATCACTTCGAAGAATCTTCAGACCGTCAAAACATCATTTCAGCGCTTATTAGTTCTTAAATGTTTTACAGATCGAAGGAGAATGCGGTCAAACCTATGGTTACCTTTATAATTGCATTGTTGGATCGTAATTTCTTGTGAACGAACAAAAGCTGTTTTGTTTTTAGCTAAGGAAACCGTAGTTTAAAGGATTTTCCTCCTTCTGTATTTATAAGTGACAAAGAAGGAATGGGAAATCATCTGACTTATTGGTGAGCCAACGTGTGAGGATGTAAGCGTGGCACACAGCTGTCGTATACTATCTACCGATACATTTAAATTTGTTTCTGAATTTGAAATTATGGGGTTTAATCTAATGTTATCTGATGCACATAAAGAACTCCAGTATACAATTAATTTTCAATACGGCACCCGTCCCCCTACAGACATTAGATCTGAGGTAAATATTTATGCTAAGAGCAGTAAGTGGGATACCTCGAAAAGGGAACAAATGTAAGTGCATTAAATTTCGAATCAAATGTTGTTTTAAAAGACATAAATAACCAGTTAAATCAGCTGGCTGGTAATGAAATTAAGCATAAAATACAAAAAGAAACGTTTATTAGAACTACACTAAGAATAATAATCTTAAACATCACTGACAATGACAAATGTTTGTATGGGGATGTAATTAAAAGCTATTGGGAACAGGAACACGACGAAATCCTCGTGCAAAAAAAAGGTTACCAACAAACGGACTTCCCTCTCTCGTTATAAAATAAGTCTGAATCCACTATACCCTATTTTCAACCAGTACATGTGACAGACCAATCTTACCATTACATGTGACAAACTTATCCTATCCATTGCAAGTGACAGACCAATCCAACCATTACACCCGACAGACCAATCCAACCATTACATGTGACAGACCAATCTAACCATTACATGTGACAGACCAATACAACCATTACACGTGACAGACCAATCCTAACATTACATGTGACAGACCAATCCAGCCATTACACATGACAGACCAATCAAGTACATACACATGACAGACCAATCAAATCATAACACGTGACAGACAAATCCAAACCATTAGACGTCACATACCAATCCAATTATTACACATGACAGACCAATCCAACCATTACACATGACAGACCAATCCAGTACATACACATGACAGACCAATCCAGTACATACACATGACAGACCAATCCAACCATTACACGTGACAGACCAATCCTACCGTTACACATGACAGACCAATCCAACCATTACACCGACAGACCAATCCAATTCATACACGTGACAGACCAATCAAATCCTGACAAGTCCGAGTGATCCAATCTGAACATTACCATAACATGTGTTTGACAAATCTAACCACTACATTTGTTGGACAATTTCAAAATTTCTGAATGTTACATATCGGTTTGGTTAAATTCAGAAATTCAGATACCTTCATGTTCTTTGCCACCCAAATCGATATCATTACATAGAAAAAGTATGAACTCATTGAACAAAGTGAACCATTGTGAGCAGTCCATAGTCCTACATCTCCAGATAAACGAAGGAATAAAAAATAAATTTAAAAAATGGCCATAACACTGTATTGTGGGTCACAAGACCAAGGTTCTGCACACGACACTCTACCGTCCTAAAAAGTACTCTCATGGTAAAGGACTAGGGGCATTAGGGGTCATGTCTGGCCTCATCGGGAATTTTGAATTAGTTGTTTTATTGGTAATCTGGAATTAATTAAGTATGTAAATATGAAATTTCAAATTCATTCAACAACTGGTCAAGGAGATATGGCATTACAAAGAGAGACATTAAACTGCATTTTCATAATAAAATGTGTGAATATTGTCTTTTGTCCAATATTTGGTTGAAAATTGGCCATTTTGAAGGAAATTAACTAATCACTCTTCGTAGAAAGAATTTTTTGTTTGTCCAATTTTGTTGCTATGGCTATGGTAGGGCATCTACGCATTCCCATTGGAAGAAATCTGCACCAAGAAAGGTAGCCCCAAATAACCAAATTATGATGTTTATAACAGACAAGAGGCCCAAGGGCCTTAGCGGTCACCTGAGTTATATCATAGATACTGGTAGCTTTATTTTATTGTTTAGATGTGATGTGGAAATCAGCATGTAAACTAAGTGAAATACAATACTTGTCATGTCATCAATGGATAAGAATTTGAAAATATTGGTAAATGTTCCCTTTGGGGCCCCGCCCTAGCCCCTGGGGATGGGGCAGGAATCCTAATTTTACAAAGTAAAACTCTCATTTACCCAAGATGATTCTGACTAAGTTTGAGCAATTTTCTGCTGAAAATGGATAAAATATATACCGAAAAGTGTTATTTCCCTATATAAACTATATTAAACGTTAACCCCTCCCCAAGGGAGAACGGATAGCTCGGGGTCCTGATATTTTCAATTTAAATAAAGCCCCTGATGATCTTTCTTTCCACGTAAAGAAAATCACTGTAGTACCTCTGAGTCTGGAGAAGAAGATTTTTGAAATATTGATTAATTTTCCCTTTGGGGCCCCGCCCTGGCCCCAGGGGTCGGGGTAGGAATCTCAATTTTACAATTTGAAACCATCTACCTCCAAGGATAATTCTCACCAAGTAAAAATAATTTCCTACAGAAAGTTGTCAAAATATACCCAAAAGTGTTATTTCCCTATATAAACTATAGTAAACTTTACCCCCTCCCCAAGGGAGAACGGATAGCTCGGGGGTCCTGAAATTTACAATTTAAGTAAAGCCCCTGATGATCTTTCTTTCCACGTAGAGAAAATCACTGTAGTACCTCTGAGTCTGGAGAAGAAGATTTTTGAAATATTGATTAATTTTCCCTTTGGGGCCCCGCCCTGGCCCCAGGGGTCGGGGTAGGAATCTCAATTTTACAATTTGAAACCATCTACCTCCAAGGATAATTCTCACCAAGTAAAAATAATTTCCTACAGAAAGTTGTCAAAATATACCCAAAAGTGTTATTTCCCTATATAAACTATAGTAAACTTTACCCCCTCCCCAAGGGAGAACGGATAGCTCGGGGGTCCTGAAATTTACAATTTAAGTAAAGCCCCTGATGATCTTTCTTTCCACGTAGAGAAAATCACTGTAGTACCTCTGAGTCTGGAGAAGAAGATTTTTGAAATATTGATTAATTTTCCCTTTGGGGCCCCGCCCTGGCCCCAGGGGTCGGGGTAGGAATCTCAATTTTACAATTTGAAACCATCTACCTCCAAGGATAATTCTCACCAAGTAAAAATAATTTCCTACAGAAAGTTGTCAAAATATACCCAAAAGTGTTATTTCCCTATATAAACTATAGTAAACTTTACCCCCTCCCCAAGGGAGAACGGATAGCTCGGGGGTCCTGAAATTTACAATTTAAGTAAAGCCCCTGATGATCTTTCTTTCCACGTAGAGAAAATCACTGTAGTACCTCTGAGTCTGGAGAAGAAGATTTTTGAAATATTGATTAATTTTCCCTTTGGGGCCCCGCCCTGGCCCCAGGGGTCGGGGTAGGAATCTCAATTTTACAATTTGAAACCATCTACCTCCAAGGATAATTCTCACCAAGTAAAAATAATTTCCTACAGAAAGTTGTCAAAATATACCCAAAAGTGTTATTTCCCTATATAAACTATAGTAAACTTTACCCCCTCCCCAAGGGAGAACGGATAGCTCGGGGGTCCTGAAATTTACAATTTAAGTAAAGCCCCTGATGATCTTTCTTTCCACGTAGAGAAAATCACTGTAGTACCTCTGAGTCTGGAGAAGAAGATTTTTGAAATATTGATTAATTTTCCCTTTGGGGCCCCGCCCTGGCCCCAGGGGTCGGGGTAGGAATCTCAATTTTACAATTTGAAACCATCTACCTCCAAGGATAATTCTCACCAAGTAAAAATAATTTCCTACAGAAAGTTGTCAAAATATACCCAAAAGTGTTATTTCCCTATATAAACTATAGTAAACTTTACCCCCTCCCCAAGGGAGAACGGATAGCTCGGGGGTCCTGAAATTTACAATTTAAGTAAAGCCCCTGATGATCTTTCTTTCCACGTAGAGAAAATCACTGTAGTACCTCTGAGTCTGGAGAAGAAGATTTTTGAAATATTGATTAATTTTCCCTTTGGGGCCCCGCCCTGGCCCCAGGGGTCGGGGTAGGAATCTCAATTTTACAATTTGAAACCATCTACCTCCAAGGATAATTCTCACCAAGTAAAAATAATTTCCTACAGAAAGTTGTCAAAATATACCCAAAAGTGTTATTTCCCTATATAAACTATAGTAAACTTTACCCCCTCCCCAAGGGAGAACGGATAGCTCGGGGGTCCTGAAATTTACAATTTAAGTAAAGCCCCTGATGATCTTTCTTTCCACGTAGAGAAAATCACTGTAGTACCTCTGAGTCTGGAGAAGAAGATTTTTGAAATATTGATTAATTTTCCCTTTGGGGCCCCGCCCTGGCCCCAGGGGTCGGGGTAGGAATCTCAATTTTACAATTTGAAACCATCTACCTCCAAGGATAATTCTCACCAAGTAAAAATAATTTCCTACAGAAAGTTGTCAAAATATACCCAAAAGTGTTATTTCCCTATATAAACTATAGTAAACTTTACCCCCTCCCCAAGGGAGAACGGATAGCTCGGGGGTCCTGAAATTTACAATTTAAGTAAAGCCCCTGATGATCTTTCTTTCCACGTAGAGAAAATCACTGTAGTACCTCTGAGTCTGGAGAAGAAGATTTTTGAAATATTGGATAATTTTCCCTTTTGGGCCCCGCCCTGGCCCCAGGGGTTGGGGTAGGAATCCCAATTTTACAATTTTGAAGCCTCATCTACCAAGGATGATTCTGACCAAGTTTGAAAAAAATCCATCCACTGGTTCTTGAGAAGAAGTTGAAAATGTAAAAGTTGACGCACGACGGACGACGGACGATGGACGACGGACGACGACGGACGAAAAGCGATTGGAATAGGTCACTTGAGCAAAGCTCAGGTGACCTAAAAATGTAAGTATATTCAAGTTGAAATTTTTACTTTTTATGAGGCCAAAAATGACCATTAACGCCCCAAGTCCTTTGGCAATTGTAAGTGATTGAGATTTATCCTGTACTAAGGAAAACACAGGTTGACTGACTGCAAACCTACAGTGCCTTCAGTGTAACAGGTGGGTGACTCATAATTCTAGATCTGGCAAAGAATAATCAACAACTTTTCATTTTGCACCATATATTTTATATTCTATTAAGAATTTTACAGCAAATATTGATATATACTAAAATATCATAAGTTCATTGACTAGATACAATACATTTTTATGAAATAAGCTTTATACAATTTTGTATATACAAGATATTGCACATTGCTTGACACTTCAATATTTACAATAAACATACAACCCTAATTAAAATTTAACATTAAAAGGTAACATGATTCTCCAATCTACAGAAAAAGATATGTTGCGTGATAATAAATAGCGTACATGATAGAAGATTGACAGTATTTCTATCCATTTGATTGATTTTAATGCTCACATATAATCTTCAGATTTTGTGAAGATAACATATGAGAATTAAGTATATAAATGAATATAAACAATAATCAATTATCACAAATTGGAGATTTTGTTTCTCCCATAACATAAATGTGAATAAAGATGTATAGAGTGAAACAGCTTGTGGTTATTTCACAATGTGTAACCAGTCAAAATATCAACCATAGGCTGGGATATATATAAGTATATGTGGGAGTGAGGAAACCTATTGTAATGAGACGGATAAAACCTGTGTAAGTGGTTAAACCCGTTAAAGTTAGGACAGAAATACTGCCTTAGTAAGTAAACAACTCTGCCAATGCATTTGATATGTTCATCTAACTACAAGTCACCACTATTCTTTAGTGAGTATAGGATGGTTAATGGACTCCCCGCACTACAGCCTTATACTGGAAATCTAAGGTAAACAGGTCCTACACAGATATTGTTATAATTACAACCATGTTCCATAACATTTCTGATGTACTAAAGATAGTCACCTTCTTGTAGAATGCTTGACCAATGATAAAAAAATATATAAATAGGACAATTTGGTAGCCTGGTTACTACATTTAAACCTGCCTTAGAGGAAAAATTGCCTGTCTGTAGAATTACCTGTCTACCTGTAATATGGATGTTGGTTTTAGAATATCTAAAGTTGACAAATATCAACAATTTGTGTGTAAGGAGTGCTTGTCCAATATCTTTACTGTTTTTGCTTTCTTTCTTTAACATTCTTTATAGACAGGCTTGACTCTTTCCTTCTCCTAAATCTATGTTTACAAGAATCACTTAGAGGATTGCAAATTTCTCACACACCGAGGTATAAATGTATTACTTTTTTTAAAGGATACGTTTGTTTGGCATTATCTCCTTAACAGAAGAGTTTGAAACCAAAATTAAACATTTACATTATACAGTAGTAGAAAAAGTCCCCAAATACGTGATGGGTAAATATCATATTCACCAAACTACAATGTAGTAAATTTTCTTACTGTAAACAGACAGTAGGTAACATATAAATTACTTTACTCGTTCACCCCGGAATTGAAACAAAATACATGTACTGTACAAATACTTTTGTATTTATATTATATATCAATACACAGTAACTTCAAGATATAAATAGATATTACCGATAAATGTTTTCATATCAACAATAACAACAACAATAAAGTTTGCTCTATGTACACTTGGAATGTTAAAATCACAGAAACTGCCATAAAATAATCACTCCAATGCCCATCTTTATGTAATCAATACTTTCAGCATTGTTTAATTACGATATACTGCACTGCAACAAATATATCACCAACAATATTCATAAATAACTTTCAAAGGATCTGAAAAAAAAACGTTTTTTATTTGAATCTTAACAAAAGTTTGGGACATAGCAACTTATAAATAAAATATGCGCAAATCACATCTCACATGACTGCAATCTTTCATTAATGGAATCAGAGATATTCATATTGCAAACAGGAATTTGTAGTTCCTGTTATATTTTCACAATATAGAACAAGAGGATGAATCCAACATGGTCAGAAGATGATATACATAATTAGCAGTACATGGGCAAATACAATACAGGGCAAATGTGCTTTGGAAGGCTAGATGACTAAAATCTGGTGGGGTGAAATCTATGGTTTATGTGATTTACAGATCATCTGGGAAACATATCAACTGTTCTTGATGACTCCCATACCAATATCTTAATATTTTTTCAATATGAATATCATGAACTGCTGGGTAACAGCAGTCCTTCGGTCCTCAGAACAGTTCCTGTAAGATTAATGAATTTTACTCTGCTCCTGTCAGCTCTGTGCCAGTATTGGTTTCCTGTGCATTGTGCTGGGAACACTGTCTCAAACGGCAGCCTTCAGTTCAGTCGTTGAGATAGTAGTGAGTCCCAATGTACTGGGCAGTAGACTCTATGATGATTGACTACACAACGTATAATTACGCCAATACAGGACAATGGCCTAAAATACACCAGTTTGACATATTTGACCTGTAACACTGTACACCCTATTGTCCGAGTGTTCACTCTATGAAGTCTGAAACTTGATCAGCACCAGGTGTACCTATAATTCTATTACATCTACAACATATTGTCTATGAAGGTCCACTCTGTGTCACCGAGGTTTGACCTTCACGAAGAGTACTGTGACCTATTGTCTATGAAGGTCCACTCTGTGTCACTGAGTTGTGACCTTCACGAAATTTACTCACATATTGGCTATGAAGGTCCACTCTGTGTCACCGAGGTTTGACCTTCACAAAGTGTACTGTGACCTATTGTCTATGAAGGTCCACTCTGTGTCACCGAGGTTTGATGAGGTGTACTGTAACAGTGTACACCATATTGTCAGTGTCCATTCTACACTGTCTGATACTTGATCAGCACCAGATGTACTGTAACACAGATAAATGTAAAGCTCGACATTCAGTCCAGGTCTATCTTTACACACTGTATCTATGCTCACTACCATCCACAGTCAGCATAATCACTGTTCTTGGATCCACCCACACCAGGCGGACTAGTTTCAACAGGTTAGTGAGGTTGGTCACTGGGCAGGGAGGAGTCGGAGCTGACTTGACACACTTTGTCTGTTGTGATCCAATCCCAAATAAGGAAGAGGATGCCGTCTATTAAAAAATAAAGAAATATATTTAGCATCAAGTGTAGAACAAAAAATCATTTACAAATTTGGTGCAGAAAACAACAGGAGATAAGATAAATTACCACTAAGGAAGGGGGAAATACAAAATGTAGCATCAAATAAATCATTAACATGGGATCAAATAAATCACAAATATGCAGTGTTTGTTTTTGTGTAAAAAGAAGCAAAAAATAAATAAATATATGAAATAAAAAAAACATCTAGGTGATATCAATATTATTGCCCCTATGAAGCCACCTTGCATGAACACTGAAATAAAATCAAGGAATGAAAATACTGAAAAATAATGACACCGACAGAGATATATTAAAGATGAGACTGGAGGTATAGGGCTAGTCGTACTATATATCATTTACATGTGATATTTTGTGACACTGGCCAAAATAAAGTGATATTAAGCCATTTCAAACCAAGTTTTACAGACATTTAATTACATAGGTGGTAAAGCAGGAAAAACTGTGCATAAGAAAACATGATATCAACAAAACATGACATTAAGTGATGTGATATAAAGTGAAAATTGCTGTATTACATCTAACAGTCACGTTTACGTTCTTCCAGTTTTGTTTTCACAGTCTAACAAAAACAATAGCGGTACATTGCGCAACATTTTAAATACTGATCTTTCAGTACAATAGTTAATGCTGTGCAGGAATAAATAAATTACTTAATAACTTTTCTGAAGCTTTAACTATTTTCATGAAATACAGGCTTTCAAATCAACAAATTTGAATTTTAATGAAATATTTTTTTTAAGTAACGTCATCAAAACAATTGCAAATATGACTATGGGAAAGAAAGGAATCCTTTAGAACCAGTCTTTCTTGTGACTGTTATGTTTTCAAGCTTTTTATTGTACACAGAATCTGCCAAGTTAATACTTCTGCCAAAATGACTAATTACATGTACCCCCCTGGTCACATGTAACATGGTGACCTGTCCTGATACAGCCAAATTCAAAATGTCTCAAAATGATTTGTTCTGCTCTAAATGCAAAAGAAATATGACAATTCATGCCTAATATTCATTATTTCAATAGTACAGGATATCAATAAAGAATGAAAATGTCATTCCTGAAATAAAAGTTATGTTAATATGTCACCCACTGAAGACATGCTCCACTGGGAACAGATACCACTTTCATGGAAAATACCAGACACAAAAAGGAGATGCATGCAGAAGTCTAGTGGTTACATTCTTAATTATGATTTTTTATTTTATTTATACAGCTGTTAAGACCCATGTAGCAGTTTCAAAAACTACTGGATAATTCTGGACCATAAGATAATTCAATAGACCCGATGAAGAGTCAACTTCACACTTCTATAACAATCAGGCCCTATACAATATACTGTGTACTATATGAGTTTTGTCAGGGATAAGATTTCAAAAATCTATAATAATTTACAGATTCAAGTAGCTTACAAATGTGTTGCATGATTGCAGGGTAAGACAAAACGTACTGTATATCATATATTCCACAGCTGAAGCTTGATGATGAATCACTGATGTTTTCAATGTTTAAGTATGTAATGAATGATGCTGATTCACTGATGTTTTCAATGTTTAAGTATGTAATGAATGATGCCGAATCACTGATGTTTTCAAGGTTTAAGTATGTAATGAATGTTTGCAGACTCACTGATGTTTTCAATGTTTAAGTATGTAATGAATGATGCAGAATCACTGATGTTTTCAATGTCTAAGTATGTAACGAATGATGCAGAATCACTGATGTTTTCAATGTTTAAGTTTGTAGTGAATGATGCAGAATCACTGATGTTTTCAATGTTTAAGTATGTACTGAATGATGCAGAATCACTGATGTTTTCAATGTCTAAGTATGTAACGAATGATGCAGAATCACTGATGTTTTCAATGTTTAAGTATGTACTGAATGATGCAGAATCACTGATGTTTTCAATGTCTAAGTATGTAATGAATGTTGCAGAATCACTGATGTTTTCAATGTCTAAGTTTGTAATGAATGATGCTGAATCACTGATGTTTTCAAGGTTTAAGTATGTAATGAATGTTTGCAGCCTCAATGATGTTTTCAATGTTTAAGTATGTAATGAATGATGCTGAATCACTGATGTTTTCAATGTTTAAGTTTGTAGTGAATGATGCAGAATCACTGATGTTTTCAATGTCTAAGTATGTATTGAATGTTTGCAGAATCACTGATGTTTTCAATGTCTAAGTATGTAATGAATGTTTGCAGAATCACTGATGTTTTCAATGTCTAAGTTTGTAATGAATGATGCAGAATCACTGATGTTTTCAATGTCTAAGTATGTAATGAATGATGCAGACTCACTGATGTTTTCACTGTTTAAGTATGTAATGAATGTTTGCAGACTCACTGATGTTTTCACTGTTTAAGTTTGTAATGAATGATGCAGAATCACTGATGTTTTCACTGTTTAAGTATGTAATGAATGTTTTCAGAATCACTGATGTTTTCACTGTTTAAGTATGTAATGAATGTTTTCAGAATCACTGATGTTTTCAATGTTTAAGTTTGTAATGAATGATGCAGAATCACTGATGTTTTCACTGTTTAAGTATGTAATGAATGTTTTCAGAATCACTGATGTTTTCACTGTTTAAGTATGTAATGAATGTTTGCAGAATCACTGATGTTTTCAATGTTTAAGTTTGTAATGAATGATGCAGAATCACTGATGTTTTCAATGTTTAAGTATGTAATGAATGATGCAGAATCACTGGTGTTTTCAATGTCTAAGTTTGTAATGAATGATGCAGAATCACTGATGTTTTCAATGTTTAAGTATGTAATGAATGATGCAGACTCACTGATGTTTTCACTGTTTAAGTATGTAATGAATGTTTGCAGACTCACTGATGTTTTCACTGTTTAAGTTTGTAATGAATGATGCAGAATCACTGATGTTTTCACTGTTTAAGTATGTAATGAATGTTTTCAGAATCACTGATGTTTTCACTGTTTAAGTATGTAATGAATGTTTTCAGAATCACTGATGTTTTCAATGTCTAAGTTTGTAATGAATGATGCAGAATCACTGATGTTTTCACTGTTTAAGTATGTAATGAATGTTTTCAGAATCACTGATGTTTTCACTGTTTAAGTATGTAATGAATGTTTTCAGAATCACTGATGTTTTCAATGTCTAAGTTTGTAATGAATGATGCAGAATCACTGATGTTTTCACTGTTTAAGTATGTAATGAATGTTTTCAGAATCACTGATGTTTTCACTGTTTAAGTATGTAATGAATGTTTTCAGAATCACTGATGTTTTCAATGTTTAAGTTTGTAATGAATGATGCAGAATCACTGATGTTTTCAATGTTTAAGTACCGATTAAAATTTAGATCGATGAATCAGTTAAAATAAAGAGAAACATAAATGAAGTCAAATCATTTAATTTAAAAACAATGCATTAAAACCCAAAGTTTAATGTACCAGAGTATGATTGAAGCTAAACTCAATCAGAGATTTAGGAAATCAAACACTGTTAACAAGTCCCAGGTACAAAATCTGCAAAAAACGAGCAACTATACACTCTTTATATATAAAACACTTCTCTATATTCATTTGTAACATGTAGATACTTCATGATGTCCAAGTCCAAATTGTATGTTAACACCAGGTAACGAAGACAGGATAAAATACCACTAACATGTAACTGACACACCATCATACAAATACTGTACCTTTTACTGTACTTATGTAACCATGACAACAGGTAACACACACCTTTAAAAGGTAACCATGACAACAGGTCACAAACCATTTTCACCACATATATATCAATGTAATTATCAGCCCACAAATCACATACCTTTCCTTTAGTTTTCGAATTAATTCCCTGAAAATCACTTTCCTGGTAATGAAAATACATAATTCTTTGAAATGGTAATTTGCTTCAGATTCAAAATGCAACCACTTGTCATCTTTTGTCTGGCCCACCTCGTCCACCAAACATTTGATGTCACAGCAAATCTTTAGAATAGGACTTATGACATGTTTAATATCTCCACAAAGGAGATGGCAAAACTTGATCTGAAGTTCAAGGTGGATTTCTATATGTATATTATGTAAGATCCTGTATATTTCAGTTTTGGAAAAAATAAAATAAAAAATCATACCCGCATATGATTGCAGGGTAAGACAAAACATGTACTGTATATCATATATTCCACAGCTCAAGGTTGATGTCAAATCACTGATGTTTTCAATGTTGAAGTACTGAATGATGCAGAATCACTGATGTTTTCAATGTTTAAGTACTAAATAATGCCGAATCACTGATGTTTTCAATGTTGAAGTACTGAATGATGCCGAATCACTGATGTTTTCAATGTTTAAGTACTGAATGATGCCGAATCACTGATGTTTTCAATGTTTAAGTACTGAATGATGCTGAATCACTGATGTTTTCAATGTTTAAGTACTGAATGATGCTGAATCACTGATGTTTTCAATGTTTAAGTACTGAATGATGCTGAATCACTGATGTTTTCAATGTTTAAGTACTGAATGATGCTGAATCACTGATGTTTTCAATGTTTAAGTACTGAATGATGCTGAATCACTGATGTTTTCAATGTTTAAGTACTGAATGATGCTGAATCACTGATGTTTTCAATGTTTAAGTACTGAATGATGCTGAATCACTGATGTTTTCAATGTTTAAGTACTGAATGATGCCGAATCATACTAAGTACTGAATGATGCCGAATCATACTAAGTATTGAATGATGCTGAATCACTGATGTTTTCAATGTTTAAGTCTGAATAAAATTTAAATCGATGAATCAGTTAAAATAAAGAGAAACATAAATGAAGTCAATCAGTTAATTTAAAAACAATGCATTTAAACCCAAAGTTTAATGTACCAGACTAGGATTGAAGCTAAACTCAATTAGAGATTTATATATATGTATATTATGTAAGATCCTGTATTTTTCAGTTTTGGGAAAGAAAAATAATAAATTTATATACCCGCACAAAAACAATTGAATGCAATATTTTTTACGTCTATCAATATCCGTAATTCTCCAAATGATACACACACAAAATTAAATTCAGCGGTTTATCAAAAGCAATAGCAAGGTTAATGTAGCTTTAATAAATGTTCAGTACTCATACTAAATCCTCCAGTACTGACCTGCCAGAATTTGAGTCTGTTGTCGAAGTGAGAGTATGTGGCTAGGTACTTTCCATCTGGAGACACACAAGTGGCTACAACTGGACCGGAGTGGGCAGTGGTCATCTGCAAAGAACAAAGGTCACTCTGATATTAGTAACATGACCACAGTAACAACAGTCTGTTACTGTCAATGTTCCTAGTGGAACTTGTCACTATAAAGTACATACATATAGCTCCTGTAAAGTATCGGATTTTTACATTATTGTGATTTTGAGATATGGTTTGAAAGTGAAAAAAATAATGCAAAACTTCTACTTAATACGTGTTAAAAAGTATTAAAATTCAAACCATAAACTGTGTCCATTTAGGATCCCTGTCCCAGGACCAACTGCAGGCGAAACCATGCACACAGTAGTCTCCCTTTGATTTCATATTGGATTTAACTGGGCCGTTTTCGTTTATCACTATCCAAACGGTTGGACCAGTTGGGCCAGAGCTGTTGTTTATGATATAAGGTCGGACCTAGTAATCTGAGGCTGCTTTCTAACAAGCCTTGACAAAGCCTGCATATACTTTTACAGGTCTGCTCGATTTATACCCAAAAAATGTTACATTTAAAAACAGACAGGTTGTTCTGCAAAACAGGCCCCTGTAGAATGACTTGAACAGGGTATAGCTACCAATGATTGTTCCGGGCAACAGAATAATTATTGGAGGTCCAGGGTTCAAATTCTGCTCTGACTGTTGTAATTTTACCTTCAGAACACTGTTGTTGATTATTTATTAATATACTGTTTTCTTTTCAGAATAATATATATTAAATCAGAACCCTATCGAAAACATAAATTTCCAATAAAGTCACAGCTTTTGACATTAGTACAGGGTTTCTTCATATCCAAAATGATCACTTCATACAGGAAACACAAATATTTATAATCTTCCAAATATTTTTAAAATAGGATTCTATTGTTTTGTTAACTACTCACTTAGCTATTACAATATTTTGCGGCAATAAGCCAATGCTTGAAAATAATCCTACTCATACCTATTGCAGTTCAGAAGAAATGCTAACAAATGTTATTTCATTGCCCTGACTATTATCCCGTTTTAACTGTATCATCAACATTTCTCCCAAATTTAGAATTCTCACCACACAGGCCAAGGGTGCTTGTTCACTACCTGTAGGCCCTACAAGACTATGTTATCCTTTACCTGACATTTTGAGTGTTGTTTCAGATCATAGAAAGCCAGGCCACCATTTTTTGCTCCAACCCAGATCCTCTTACTGACCGGACACACAGTTACCATGCTGAACCTGAAAGATACAACATATTTTTTTTTACAATAGAAGTATTTACCAAAATACTTTGTTAAGAATGTAGGTAATTAGGGAAATGTTCTACTTTAAACATTGTGCAACAGGATATTTAACATATCAGACATTGTGCGACAGTCCTGATATTGTGTCCTATATGCACACAAACAGTCATTTGTAAGATGAAGTAGATATAAACACTCTCTGGTAAGGTAAAGATGAAAATGATACAAGATATGTACAATATTGAGATAGGATCACTTGGCAAGGTGGAAAGAAAATAAATACATATAAAGCTAATGTTTCAGTGAAACATGAATCATGAAACATCAACAAAAACATAGACAGGGCTTCCCACTACCAGTTCCCTGGTCAGGATTATTTTATCATAAAACAAATAGTATGCATGTCTATAAAATTACTATGGCTGCTTTTCCTCTCTGTCTTTAGTAGTATTTTGACTGTATGTAGATATCTTCAAATGTTGCATGGATAAGAATTGTGGACCTACCGACAAATGGCTGGGAAGAGATCCATCAGTCCTTTCGACTTAAGCTGGCTGGGGTCAAGACAGTGCATTGTTACATCCATCACCTATATCAACAGAAGATTTTATACACTGAAACAATTTAATATATTACCATAACTTTAAAACAGAAATCTCCTTCAGATTTCCTCTCAAAAGATAACTGGTGTGTAATCTAAAACAAAATTTTAATCTGCAATCGAAATTAAATCTTGTACATAAAACAGTTTTTCTTCTATTAATCTCTCTTCATTATTCTGTAGATTACTCATATTTCTATCGACATTATATTTCAACATAAATTTAATAATACTAAGTGAAATATTTTAGTAGGAAACAGCAACTCCTTCCTCTACAATATTTTATTTCCAGTGTCTAAGAACTATTTAAGGTTAACATTTCTCTAACCATCTACCCATAACCCTAGGTGAACTTGTGGTATTGATGGGCTATAGAACCTATATTAAACTGGATATTTTGTCGGGACTTCCATACCTCCACCAGGTGATCAGCGACATCATTGGGCATCTTCTCCACCAGGAGTTCCACCACCCGTAGTATCTCCTGTTTACTCTTTACCAGCACATTATTGTGAATATTGGAGTGTTGGGACTGAGCCGTCTGGGCTATTGCATTGTAGCGTGCCACCTCCTTTGCTATGGTGATGATAAAGGCCGGTGGTCTGGCCGTGGCGATGAGAGAGAGGGCGTGGCGTGCACTCCTACAGGCATCTGCAGCCGGGGTCAAAGGTAAGCCGAAGGTCATACTGCTGTAATTGTCAATTATAAATTATTTTTAATTGAATTTTGTAACATTTGATTTAATAATAAATAAGGGTTTTGAAGAAAGTAATATCTCAAAAGTTTTATACATTTTTATATATTCTTTTTTTTCACTATATTTTACCCTTGTATCTTTTGAAATGTTTACCCCGAGTTTAGTTCAATCTCTTGTTTGAAAATTTACAATATACATGACCATGTGTTGTGTTCAACTTCTTGTTCAAGGGCAAAAAGGATGAAGGAAAAATAGTAAAAAGTTCCCATTTACAGCAGACCAAACAAATTAAAACCAAATCTTGCATTGTATATTGTTACTCCACCAAGAAGTACAATGAGGGATCCGATTTTGATTACATTTGTGGGTGATTAACATAGGAACACAATATAGGTGAGATAAAGATCAAATGTCAAATCAATCAATTAACCTGATGTTTTATGCTTTAATTTGTTATCTCATATTCTCAAAAAGATGAATATTCCAGTGTACATTAGGTCTAATTTAGAATCACTATTTAACAAAAGGTTTTAATGGTGAATTTCATTAACATAATGAACATCTTAAGTACACTTGCAGAATTTCTACTTACTGCTCTACATTTTACATAGATAAAAGATAACTTCTCAAAATACTAAACCCCATTGCCAGATGAGCAAATTGAACGGTACAGGGGTGTTTAGATTCCTTTTAAAAGACCTGACATAAGTTGCCTTTATCATTTTTTCAAACTATAGTCTAACAGCCTAACAGGGTGATAAAGCTAGACAACATCGACACCTACACGTGCTATGAAACAAGAACCATTTACACTAAGTGTTTGTTGTTAAAGTTAGATGTGGATTAATCTGTGGTAGCTTACTGTGGTACAAGTCTGTCTGTATCTGTACATAGCTCCAGCAGTCCCATCAGTACAGCGGACACATCCAGGTAGGGCTCCCACACGGTGAAGCCTCGGCCTAGGAGGTCCACTGATGCCCGTCGGATGGGGGTGTGAGCAGGCAAGCGTCGGCTGGGGGCCTGCTGCAGCAGGAACATCAATGCTTTGCCTGTAAATACACACCATTGGGAAACCTCAATTAAAGACAACTTAACATATAACACATAAAGTGATAAGTTACTCACCTATATCAGTATACATATGGAATAATATTACAATTAAGGGTAAAAATTAATATGCTGCTTTGAATTTTTATACATATTGTTCTCAGAATTCTAAGGAGGGCTGTTCTAGTTATGAATATACAGGACAGGGAGGCTCAGGGAGTGAGTGAGTGTATTTACCTGTTTGATTGTTTTGTAGAGGGGACAAATATTGAAGGTAAATTATGGAGATGTGGGATTACTAAAAAGCATCTTTTCTACCCAAATTATTGATGTATTTGCGGTATATCTGTATCTTTTAAAAATCTCTTATTACCAGTAATTATCTGAAAAGTTTTAAATATCAACTGCATTTGATCAATGTTATAATATAAATAGCCAAATGTCTGTAATCTCTAGCTGATAGGTGTAAATATAAGAACGTAAACATGGTTCAAAAGAACTACATACAGTCGAACCTCTTTATCTCGAAGTCGACGGGGTCGTGGGAAAAGTTATCTGAGTGTTCGAGTTATACGGGTTCATAAATTTGGTATGAAATGCTGTTGGACATAGCACTAGCAGTTGTTGATTCTATTAATAACCAATGCTTATAATCAATCCCTGAATAATATACGTAATCAATATAACAAATACAGGTATGTAATTTTACAATAAATACGCTTACAAAAATACTGTAGAGTAAGTTAACGCGATCAAAACGGTTGGACCATATTTTGAATCGTTATTAAGTATGGACAGGTCTTGTGATTACTGTTGTTGTTGGCTAGTCTAGTACTTGGCAAAGTCTTTCCAGGTCTGCATTTGTATTTGCAAGTCCGTCAAGTTTAATTTCTAAAGTGTTACATTTAAAAATCGAACTATCCCGCTGTCTTCGTCCTCGTACTATACAATGCCGAAATGAAAGTGCGCAAGTCTAAAACAAATCACTGTAATGGAGCGTAAGCATAGTTGATTCTGTAAATGAAAAAACACCCAAACATATTATATTGTACATGTGTAACACATTAATTCATTAAGCTAAATGCGACACCTGACACCTTCTCAACTCGATGTAATCAACAGCAATTATCGTATTGTTCTTAAATCTCCCGATCGACTTTCAAAGCCATACTGGCCCCTGTAAAAACATGAACCCATGAAGCTGTCTTAGGTTGTGATTTTAACTGTGGACCTCTTTTATGCATGACCACGCTTTAATTTGTGACCAATTTTCAGGTTTGCACTGTCGTCTATTTGGGTGTACAAATCATTTAACGGACTCGCAGCAAGTACAGAATATTGTTGATCAACATTAACGAAGTTTGTTTTTTATTATAAACAACATGGTTTTGTCAGTCCGCACATTTTACAGTCTGAAGCTTTATCGTAAATTCTTTTTACCGATTTAGTCTACTCGTGAAAGATGTTCATACACACGGAATGGCGAGATGTCTTACTGTTGCGTTTTATTTGTATCAAAGAATTAATCAGTGACAAAATGAAATTCAAACACTATGAAGTAGACGATGTTTTGATGTTGGATTTACGCTATTGAAACCAATATCTTACTTCGAGGTATCCAAGTTTTTCGACTTTTCAGGGTTCGAATTATCAGTTTTATTTACTAAGATAAAGAAAAGACTTGGCCGGGACCGGATAAATACTTCGAGATAAACGGGGTCTTCGAGTTAAAAGGGTTCGAGATAACGAGGTTCGACTGTAACTATGACTGTATACGGTGTAACAGGCTTACTTGTATGCCTGGACAGAGAGTAATTTGTTATAATTGTATACGGTGTAACAGACTTACTTGTATGTCTGGACAGAGAGTAATTTGTTATAATTGTATACAGTGTAACAGACTTACTTGTATGTCTGGACAGAGAGTAATTCGTCAGTGTAAAACCATCTTGATTGATTGCTGATGATGCTTTTCTGGACTTCTTGATATCCTCATTTTTACGTCGTGAAGGTTCCATCTCATGTCCAAATTCAGCCCCAACTACACCTAGCATAACAATAGCTGTGGCCTGCTTCCGACGACTCTCAAAGGAGGTTGATGTCTTATTGATAGGAAAGTCACCTGAAATTTGTTTGTTTTGTTTAAGATTCATCATTTGTTTCAAGAAAGCAAACTTAATTTCCAAAAATGCAAAGAATTTGTTTTCTTTACATAGAACAGAAATGACAGTTTTCTACTGCGCTTGTTTCCATAAAAATGATGTGGTTAGGTATTTCAGTCACATGTGTTAGGTATCTCAATCACCTTAATGTTTTATTTGGCCTTACCTGTGACCATCGGGTCCTCATCATCATAATCCTCGTCCTCCTCCTCGCCTTTAGAACCATCATTAGCCATCAGACTGACATTTTGGTCCACGTAGGTAGGGAGATAGGGAGACCAAATGTCTACCACTTCTTTCCGTCCTTCTGGCCCAATCCGACGAAGCTCAGCCAGTAATAGGGCCTGGGCTGCTTCTCGAATCTGTATCAGAATCAATCCAAACATTTTCAGGTATGCTTCATTACAATAAACTCTGTGCCAGGCTAACATTTAAAGACTAGATACAAACAAGTAAAAATTACCTCTCAACACTATGAGTCATGCTAATTCTTACAAACAGGTAAAATCTCAAGTTATCACTCCTGTCACAGTTGTACTAAAATCACAGGTGAGATGCAGGTAAACTTACCTCCAGATACCTCTCCTATCACGACTGTGCCAAAATCAACAGGTGAGGCAAAGACTTGTAAAAAGTTACGTCTGGAAACCTCTCGGGTCATTAACTATACAGGTGAGATACAGGTAAAACTTACCACCAGACGCTTCTTCTATTACGATCGTGTTAGATCAACAGGTGAGACAAAGACAGGTAAAATTTACCTCCAGCAACCTTTCCTTTCTTTTCAACTATAGGTAAATCTTACCTCCAGACATTTTTCCAGTCAGGGCTGTGCCGACATCTACACAACAGAAACAAACAGGTAAATCTTACCTCCAGATACTTTTCCAGTCAGGGCTGTTCTGACATCTACACAAGAAACAAACAGGTAAATCTTACCTCCAGACACTTTTCCAGTCAGGGCTGTTCCAACATCTACACAAGAAACAAACAGGTAAATCTTACCCCCAGACACTTTTCCAGTCAGGGCTGTTCCAACATCTACACAAGAAACAAACAGGGAAATCTTACCTCCAGACACTTTTCCAGTCAGGGCTGTGCCGACCTCTACACAAGAAACAAACAGGTAAATCTTACCTCCGGACATTTTTCCAGTCAGGGCTGTGCCGACATCTACACAAAAAACAAACAGGTAAATCTTACCTCCAGACACTTTTCCAGTCAGGGCTGTTCCAACATCTACACAAGAAACAAACAGGTAAATCTTCCCTCCAGACACTTTTCCAGTCAGGGCTGTGCCGACCTCTACACAAGAAACAAACAGGTAAATCTTACCTCCAGATCCTTTTCCAGTCAGGGCTGTTCTGTCATCTACACAAGAAACAAACAGGTAAATCTTACCTCCAGATCCTTTTCCAGTCAGGGCTGTTCTGTCATCTACACAAGAAACAAACAGGTAAATCTTACCTCCAGACACTTTTCCAGTCAGGGCTGTGCCGACATCTACACAACAGAAACAAACAGGTAAATCTTACCTCCAGACACCTGTCCTGCCAGCGCCGAGCTAGCATCTCCAGTTGTGGAGGTTGTATACTGGAGGACCCCACCATCTCTGGGAGGAGGACACAGTGGAGAGCAGCAAGAAGACTCCAGCCCTGCTTTATCTGTGACTGCTGCATCATGGCCATGTCAGACTCATCCTCACTACCCCCCTCTGAACTGTTGTCCTCTGCCACTAATAAACCTTTGTGGAGCCCGAACTTGGTTCTGTCAATAGGAAAACCAATACTGTGCTTCAAAAGATCTTTCACTCTATAGGACTTTGATCTTCATATAATTTTTTTATTTTTTTTATGAAAATGTTCATACCAGAACTGAATGTGTATTTGTTTGCATGCCCTGATCAATGGAAGGGGGACTTATGAAGATGCACACTTCCCTTCATCAGGCCTAGGTAAAAAACAGTTGCATATTTATATAACAAATCTATTATATAAATTGCATACTGTGGACAAATTAATCACTCTCCTAAATATCTTATAATTATAAAATGAATTGGAAAATCTAACTTTGTCCATGCCAACTCATGATTTTTTTGCCCAGGTTTTTCAGCTAGAACATCTATTTTCATAAATTTTCTGAAATGTCGTGCTTACCCTTTGAGATGTTTCTTGATGATGCGTTTTGTGGCAAATGTTGCATGACTCATACTCATTAGTGTGTTAGCGGTGGATATAACACTGAGGAGGTGCTGGGTGGTGACGCCACTGGATATCTGCCACCGAGCCTTGCTAGAAAATATCTTCATCTCCTGTTGTTGGAAACTCTCCTTCCCTAATATGGCGCCGTCAGACGCACGTTTGGACAATGGACGCTGTTCATTCTCTAAGTCACTATCTGTTGTATAATCACCACTTAACAGGTTACGTTCTATTTCATTGTAGGATGCTGACCTTGCCTGCTGTTTCAAGGTCACCTTTCCTTTTCCTCTGCCACGTATGGCTGCATTCTGTGGTTCAGGCATGCCCATTTCTTCGTGGCAGACTTTCTTGTGCCATCCTGGTAGCATAAGGGACATGTGGCCACTTCTAGATATGAGTCCAAATGATATAGGACATCGTGGCTTCAGCAGGCCTAGTTTATTAATACACAGCTTGTCAAGGTCGGGATCGAGACCCCAGGCATGGAGGCACGACATAAACAACTGAGCAATCTCCATAGTAAGATTGGAGTCGACCTGTCCTGAAATATTTATTTTTGGTGATCCCCTGCGCCCCATACTAGGGGACTCCCGGGCACTTGCTGTAGGAGAGTAACTCATTCCAGATGGATCAACCTTGCCTTGAATTTTCTGTCCAACACTGTCTGCTTTCTCTTTGATCTTTGCCATCACACCTATAAAGGGTACACACATAAATCAAATGTTAGAACATGTATATAGAGGGCCTCTGTTGCATTTCTGTAACCGCTATGACTTTTATCACTAGCAGAGATAATTGTGCAATTGTAGAATACTGTCAGCATAGGTTTGTTTATGAAAAGAAACTCAACCATGTTAAATCATGAGAGAACAAAATACCTTCAACACAACCTCTACAACAATCAAACGATAACCTTTATTATGAGAAGTTCTTTTTACACAACAAATAAAGTGTTCTATGTGACGTTTCGATGACTAGTACGATATGTACACTGTCACCTTCATCAGACAAATGACCAGTGAAGCGTATGCACACAAAGGTGTAAAATGTGTACGAGCTGTCCATAAAATCGATGTCGATTTCGGCTATGCTGGAAACGTATGTACAATAGTTGTTATATATGTACCGAAATGACTCGATTCAGCATCGCTTTGTTAACACATGGTCATAGATGTGCGAGAGTCTTTGAGCCCCCTCGTCTCGATTTAGAACTGGACCACTGTGGCGTATCCAGATGGCTTCCTTTATCTACCGCTTGAACAGATTGCTCTCTCTGTCCAAAAATTTTGAGTTATCCCAGTCAATCATATGGTTACCGGGTAAAAGATAACCTCATAGACTTACCAAGTAAACACACCATACACGCAAAAAATTAAATTCAGTACACTATATAAACACATTTATATACAATATATTACATTTTATTTGCAACTGTTCGTTTTGTAAATAAATGACCATATCAAAACATATTTTGTTGGAATCCTTTTGCTCGAGCTTAATCCAAAATATGCCTAAACATTTGTATGATATATTTGATTTGATCAGATCTATAATGTCAGTTTTAATTATTAGACATAAGTTTGATACCACAGCATATGAGATATTAAGATCATTATAATTCTATCACATTAACGGAATATTGTTACATACTGTAAGATGTGGATTTTACACCATCAGACCAAATGGCTGTTTATGACAACAAGACTACAGATACATAAACGGTATCAACCCTATCACCCACACAGGCACTTGAGGAACAGCTGAACACACCTGATCTTTCAGATTTCTATAACAATACACCATAGATGCATGTTTTTGATGAAGTGCAATTCAGCCATTTTCATAGTACAGTTGAATTTAGTTTTTTATCATGCATACTTATCTTTTTGTCTATCATTGACTGTTTATAAATGTTGATTGTAGCAAGTATTTGATCAAACATTATTTCTAACTCCATACCAAACATTAGAGATTGAGTAACTCGAATATTCAGATAACTTAAAGTTTTCCACGATATCGCTGACTTCAAACATAATGAAGTTCAAATGACATTATTTATCGAAAAAGTGCTAACTTGAAACTGAAAGTTTATCAATTAAGCTATTTATATGATAAACATTCAAAAGGCAAACAAAATGTCCAGAGAAATATTATTATGGTTAACACTTTCAGTAATATATATATGATCTGATGTACATCCATATTTCAGGTAAGATTTATGAAACAAGTCAAAGAATTTTTCATTTAGCAAGCCACTGCTAAGCTACATATGAAAATTGTGACAAGCTTCATAAATCTCATCCTAGGTTACAATGTACGTATAAACAGCAAGAATGCAACATAAATCAACAGTTACTCAAAAAGTTTTCAATCTTGAAACTGATAAACCAGACTGAATCCAACAAGATCCCAAGTTCCTGTGATCATCAGGACAACATAAGGTGAGGATGGAGGGTCCTGACAAACCTGATATTTTGGCCTGGGCTTCACTTATGTCCCCACTAGGGGTATCTGTTGGTCCAGAGGAGAAAAACCCCTTTGCCTCAAGCTCTCCCGGCGACATCAGGGCATATTCGTCAGTAAGCAGCTGGACTGTTTAGAAAATAGGGGAGACAACCCATCACAAGGGAGGTAACAATACAAAACCTATTACCATCATGCACTGAAGTTGGGCAGCAGTCTGTCAGACTTACCGACAAAATATCTGTTTGTTCTTAACTAATTTACTTAAAGTTAAATGAAATACTTGTGCGATCCTAAATGAACAAAATACCAGTTTGATCCAAGCAAATTTTAAAGAAATTGTGAATTAGTAGGTATGACCTTTATAACCCTTACAAATCAATGCGACTTAAGTTTAAACAACATCTGATTTAATCTCATTGAATTTCTATGAGATTGTAAAAATTACCTGTGTGACCTTGCTTGTATTTTATGAACTAAATCAAAATACCACATAACACTCACTAGGTTACTCATCAAATCAGGCCACATAGCCCTTGATTGATTACACATTCACAGGACTTATAAGCCTTGCTAATTTACATTCATTGATCTAACCTTAGATACATATATAAACTGTACCAGTACTTCCTGTAAAATCATATTCTTATAGTATTTTTTAAGAAAGAAAAAACCTGCTTGCTCAAAACATCACTGTCTCTTGACTAGCAGGCAGTGTTTCATAGTAAATATGTACATATCATACTATCACTTGTAAAATAGCACAGATTTTATTATCTTTCAACACTCTTGTCTTAAGACGGAACTTTTACTATGAGTTACCGAACAGTACAAACATGGTCAGGAGAGGTAGGAGTTGTCGTGCAAGGGAGTATGACCCTTTGGGACCAATCTGTGGCAAAAAGTTATAACAATCATGCAATATCTTTAAAAAAGCATGCAAACATATTGTCTTCTCAATAAGCAGGTGAAATCCGGTCTTGTTTCATATTAAAAAAATGTATTTAGTAGATATTGTTTGAACCTGCCAGCTTTTACCTGTACTCCTAGACCAAATGTGAATTGTATTTTCAACCATATTTCTGACACTTCAATAATAATCTGTTTAACTGATATGGATATATAGTTAACAGAAAAGCGTGATACTATACATTAGGAACTCAATCATCTGTCGTGTACTAGTTCTGTTTTCGTTTAACCACTCTTTCCATTTTTTGTACATATGTATTCCATCTGGTACATAAACCTATGGCAGCCTTCATATCTAACTGGTCTATAAACTCACAATATCTGCCCTGCCCATCCTGTATGCTGTCTACCTATGGGATCCTCTACATCACCTCCCTAGCCCGTCCCCTACACCTGGCTTTCACTCAGGACATCATCTGTTTCACCTTCATACAGAATTCCCAATTTTAGGTCAATCATCTCCCGAGCCCCTCCCCTTTTTCATGTAACCCACCAATGAGAGACTCTGTATCAAAGAAGATGATGTGGGCGTCTGGATTCCGGGTGTTGGTCCTCACACCCTGTATGTACATAGGGTAAGACTGGGGTTTGACAAGGTCACATCGGGCCCCTTGTGCCTGTTGTTGTTGAACCATCTGCTGCTGTAGTTTCTGTTGAGCCAGGTTTTTGAAAGTCAAAAGATTACGGCGTTTGATGGCCTGGGCTAAGGTAAGGTTGGGATTAATGAGTTGGTCTGTGGGAGCAGCGTGCTCATCACAGTTATTGAGGATTTCTTCTGCTGTGAGGCCATGGACTACTCGGTCTAGGTGTCCTGCAGGAGAAAAAGGTCAGTTTTAAAAGTTCAGTCAAATATGTTTACATTGTTTACATACATTGCTACGTTATTATTTCCCCTAATTTGCTAACTAAAGGATGCATCACATCCAGCTTGAGTGATATCTAATGATTATCTCCTACTCAGATATTAAGATTTGTCCTAAATATTCTAGTTTCATAAATCCCACCTGACATGGAATTCATTTAAGATTTTCCATTCACAATGCATCTTAAACTTGTAAAACAGATTTTCAACATATTTTGGTAAAACAGTATTAGATATGCATATCTCTTCCTATATTGAAGAGATATGCATATCTAATACTGTTTTGCTGTAAGAGATAAGGTACTGATCCAGACATATACCTGTTTCCATCTGCCAAACATACACCGTGCCATCAGAACAGCTCACCACCATGAAATCATCCAGAGGGCGCCACTTTATGGTTTGTACGGGAAATAGGTGGCGACCAGCTAGCATGATACACTTTCTCTCCTTTAGACTCAGGAGAGTTACTGAATGGTCACTTGCCACGGAGCATATAGATGATAAAATTCTTGTCTGAAAGTATGAAATGGTAAGAATATATTAAGAAGTTTATTATAAATTCACATACAATGTAATAATACAGTCAGACTGAGGAATTATTTCAAAAGTTTTGCTTTTAAAAATCATAAGTTTATTTCACAGTGAATACCTACAATATTTAAGTAAATCATTTTCAGTTTTCAAATTTCTAGGTATGATATATAGATGACTTACATTGCAGGTACAAGGTGGAACAATAAGCTGATTTATCTCCCCTCCGTGCACCGTAAAAGTGTGTAGTTTTAATCCGGAGTACATGTCCCACAGCATCACAGAGAAATCTGCTCCACCAGAGAGTAGGTGGTTGGGTTCATATCGAGAACTGTCGTTAAACGGGTACAATAGGCATGTCACTCGGCCGTCATGGCCTCTCAGAATACGAACGGTGATGTCTGAAATCAAAACAAAGCATACATTTTCAGACAGAAATACCAGACAAAGGTGAACAAGTAGTAACAATGTTAAGACACATTATGGCAGATTTCCTGTGGCCTGAATTAACATCATTTGTATCTTATGTTAAGAAATTGAAATGTAGAGGTACTAGTAAGGATAAACAACAATGGATATCTTCAGATGGTCATTAAGCATGACAATGTTGTACAATTGATAACTGTTACAGTCAGATTACCTTGATAACACTTATCCATAAAACTGAATTCACAGAAGTTAACTGATCTTCAATCACATTTTCACCAAAAATTATTTATTCCTGACTTTCCCCCCAGAAAACAAATATTAAATACAGATTCACAAAGCTCACAAATATTATTGGACAATGTCATTTGCAATGTTATGTCGCCCTGACAACACAGTATCTCTTGCCAGTTGATAATTGGTCATTATCATTTCTATTGGATCAAAGAATATACCTGTTACGTCGTTATGACTACGTGTTGAAATTGTCCTTTAAATGTTGTACAATGTCACAATAGCACATCGAGCGTGTAAATAAAAGGATTTAAAAAGTCAATCACATACAACGTCTCCACAATGAATTCTTTTCAATATCTATCACCCGGAACAGGTGTGTTCCTTCACAATGGACCTTTAAATTTCAAACAATCACCCAGCTTGTGATCAGTCATTGAAGTAATAATGATACCACTCACCATCTTTATCAATCTTAAAGTCGAGAAGCTGGGTGATGATACTCTGGGTGGCTGGTGCTATGACGATGCTACCATCCTCCCTGCCACATGCAACCTTGCCTTGTGACGGGATGTAGATTGTTGATGTGATATGGAGTGGTCTCCCTTCCTCGTCACACTGAAAGTTCAAAATCAGGTAGAATGTGCAATCATTTCTATTAACATTATTTTATTATATACAACTAAAGAAAAACTACAAAATCTAACAGGCATATAATTTATATATTCAATATGTAATAATGTAACTACGTATGACAGCAAAACATCACGTTTTGAGCAATCTATTGTGTTAGTAACAGCTAGTAACTGATAGATGTTACTGTTGACAACTTACCAGTCCATCAATGATACCAGAGGGAGGCTGGTAAAGACTATCCCACACTTCCTGTAGTGTTGTGCTGCATCGCGGGGGCAAGGCTGGACAAAGGTCAACAATGTCGAAAAGTTATAATACATATTTAATCAAACAAAGAATTCTAACAAAATAATTATCATTAATAATATGAAAATCCTTAACCCTTGTTATGGCAGGGTTTATCTTTTAAAGAAACATGTGTCTTTAATGGGAATGAGACCAGAGAAGAAAAAGAATAACTAGTGCAATAATTATATTAAATCAATTTACAAAGAGCAAAATAGACACTGAAGCCCAGTATATATGTAGGTCATAGATAGTGATATTTCAATTTAAAACTAGAAACTTGTGTTTGTGAACAAAAACATATGTCTCCTCTAATTAGACAATAGACCAACTTCGGTATAAAAAATTAAAAAGGGCCATATCTCTTTATATAGTGGGGCACGAGACCCGAATTTATCTCTTTATATAGTGGGGCAAGAGACCCTAAATTTAGAATGCGACACTCCTACTTCACAAGATACATAACTATAGCAAGTTTGGTCAACGTAGGTGAAATAACATGAAAGTTATGCCTTGGACAAACTTCGGTATTGAAAATAAACAAAGGGCCATAACTCTATATATAGTGGGGCACAAGACCCGATTTTAGTGCGAGAGATTCCAACTTCCCAAGATACATAACTACAGCAAGTTTGGTCAATGTAGGTGAAATAACATGGAAGTTATGCCGTGGACAAACTTCGGTAATAAAAATAAACAAAGGGCCATAACTCTATATATAGTGGGGCACGAGACCCAATTTCAGTGCGAGATATTCCAACTTCCAAAGATTAATAAATATGTCAAGTTTGGTCAACGTAGGTGAAATAACATGGAACTTATGCTCCAGACAAACTTCGGTATTAAAAATAACAAAGGGCCATAACTCTACATATAGTGAGGCACGAGACCTAATTCTAGTGCACTGCACACCTTCTTTGGGTGATGCAGGTATACTTCAAGTTTGATCAAGATATCTTTAATGGTTTGAAATTTACGGGCCGGACAATAAGTTAATGAAAATGTTGCCCTTTGACCTTGAGGTGAAGATCACAGTGACCTACTTCCAGTGCACTGCACACCTTCTGTGGATGATGTAGGCATACCTCAAGTTTCATCAAGATATCTTTAACGGTTTAAAATTGATGGCCCGGACAAGTTGAGATAAGAAGAACCAGAACTAATACAATATGTCTCCCTTCATTCGAAGGGGAGACATAACGATCAGCTGACATTATGGATAACTTTACCTGGAAGGCGGTCAAAACTCTCCTGTCTGACCAAAGTCATTTGTCGTTCAGTCACTGTAGGTAGTGTCCATGCAACTAGCTGACCTTCCGAGTCGCCACGGATCAGGATCTGAGTGGGATTCTCCTCGTGACCTTGGTGAAAGGTCATGACTGGCGCACAGGCCATAGACTGTCACAAACAAAAAGACATAAACCATAAATTTACATGATGTCAAAGTCTACCTATTTATCTTCCCAACATCTAGAAATGTCAATATTCTAACTTACAATTAGTCAAAAGGATTTTAAATTCCCTGGGATTATATCAAATAGATAGTTTTAGGTCTAGAACACTTAACAGCTATTCAAGCCCCAGTGATGATATAATATAATCCCTCTACGGATATTGACATATCCCATGTTTGACATATCCCATGTTTGTCATATCCCTTGTTTGACATATCCCATGTTTGACATATCCCATGTTCGACATATCCCTTGTTTGACATATCCCTTGTTTTGACATATACCTTGTTTGACATATCCCATGTTTGACATATCCCATGTTTGACATATCCCTTGTTTGACATATCCCTTGTTTGACATATCCCATGTTTGACATATCCCTTGTTTGACATATCCCTTGTTTGACATATCCCATGTTTAAATGTGTTTTGAAATAGAAATTTAGTTAGATATTTAAATACATTTTGTAATAAACGCATGTAATAATCAATTGGACATCTATTTCTCTAGGCGTATAAAAAGATATCTGATCAATTTAAATACATATGTTCTGCAATATGTATGAAATTAAGAGTGTTTTCAGAATTATAATACATTGTAAGTATGAGGTAGTAGGTAGGAGAAGGTTACCAGCTCTGAGTACATGTCGAGTATGTAGTAGGCGTGAGGGGCTGATGGCTGATGACTCTGGCGATGGTAGTCAGGACTTTCTGGTGTGGCACTGTAAACAACGTCAAACCAACACTGTACATCTTAAGTGGCTGGTTTGTGGAAACAGTCAAATCAAACTGAGACTCCTTGGTGGAGACTGGTCTCCCAGATGTCTGCCTGGATTAGCAGATTGTTTTAATAGTGACTAGATTACCAAGGTTTAATTGAACATCTGGGACATCAAACTATGAACTGAAGTTATATTTTTGTAAATTACATATCTATTTGTTTAGTTCTATTACGGCACAATTCTTGTCTAAGGGGTGGAGGCTACCAAAGCTTGAAGCTATCTATACAATCTCAATGCCTTAGTGAGATATCGGGTCTTGTTTCAGTGATTTCATTTAAACCAAACCTTTTTTTTTTAATAAGAAAAGGAATGAATATTCATTTAAAATAACATTTATAGCACTGTAAACATATATATGGATAGATCTTTACAACTATCAATTTCAATACAGTTCAAATATCTTTTACAGATTTTTCCATGCTTTTATATTTCAGATTGGTAACAATTTTTGTTAATAAAGTATAGTTAATGATTTTTTTTCCAATCTAGTGAATTCAAAATTGTAGCTTATGAAGAAATAAGAAAGCAATGTTGATAAAGCATATATTTACAACAATACAAGCCAGGGAGAAATCAAAGGCAGTAATGCTACTTAAAGTCAGGCAAAAATCAACAGAGAAATGGAAGCAAATTTTAGTGAGAAATATATACCACACACTTAGCAATGCAGTGATTCTTTACCAATAAACATTAAATGTCCCCTCATATATGTCAATGAAAAATATTTTAACGAACCCAAATTCCATTTATGTACTGATAGTTCTTAAAATCATACAAATTCTAAAATAAAGCTACAGTAGAAATATTTGAAACTTCACAAATATTGCTGTCGGTAATATAAAGGGAAATAACTCTTTTAGTATGACAGACGATTTTAAAGCCTCATTTCTTTTCTTTATTTTAAACGATGTGACCATAGAAGCTGTAGAATTTACGAAAACTTTTGTTGAGTAAACATTTGCTAATGTATCTCTGTTTTATTTACTAGCTTGTCAACTAGGTCGTAAAGGTATCACATACCTACAATAATATCCATACTATATGGCATTATATACAAAGTCGTGGAAATAATTCAATTGTGATGTCATTGTGAGATTGCTAGATGACTTTACAGTGAAGGCTAGTATGTGTAGTTTAGTTAACATCAGGCAGTTTGTTCAAACCAATCACAAATCACACAGCTATAGTGCCAAAGGCCAAAATATAACTTGAGTATGTGGTATCACGTTTCCACAAATGATACAAATCTGATTAACTAAAAGCTGTACTCAATAATAGAATGTATTGTATTTGGTATTGTGTTTCCAGTGTGATTATTCAATAATAGAACTTGACCTATTTTGTATCTTGGTTCTAATGTGATTATTACAAATGATCGGAGTCTGGTGAGCTTAATGCTGTAGCCAATAATAACAATATGAACTTGAAGACTGTAACATAAAATGTGTTTCTATTGCAAATGCTGTACATCTGTTGTAACAAAATATCAATTAAGCAAGGCAAATATAGCAAGGGCTACATACAGTACTTCAATTCATACAATTTTGGATCTGGTAAAAATCATTATCGTGATTAACATCTACATTGGGAGTACATGATTGTATTATTTATCTTTTATTCAATCATTCTATTTTTTTTTTAATTTCATATTAGATATTTCTTTGAAGCATGGATAAGAAAATAAAACAATGTTAACATGTATTAGAATTAGACATATACAGCTTGTATATAAAGTCAAATCGTTTGATGCATAACAGATCTTACATCTGTGCAGAATTCAGGCAGCAATATCACAGCTTATACATATATAAAGGAAAAGATTCAGCAAACTTAGAAACATATCCTATACTTTTAGGAATATTTTGCAAATGCTGTTAGTACGTTTAATTCAACATCATTCAAACAAGCGCTGATCTGACCTAGTCTTAAGGCAGTGGGTACTTACTTCATGTGGGTATTGATTTGTGTTACATCACAACTGTAAATTTACATGAAAAGAAACGTAAACTGAATTACAATAATTTGAAGAAGGATGCCTGTTCAATCTGCAGGTGAGAAGAATTACATGACTTTCAGATAACTTTCTTTGTCAAGTCATTCTTAAGCCAAAATATACAGCATAAAATATGTCTGCATCTTCCAGCGTTACCAATTCTTTTATCGACCAAGCATGTCAGCTTTTCACCCAAAAATATATATGACCATTTATAAATTATGTTCAAGAGATATTTTCAAATGATTTTTATTGAATAAAATGGCTGATCAAAAGGATAACTTATTCAAATACGACAAGGCAGTGGTTGTAAAGCATTATGTGACCCTGATTACCTCCCCTTTTTCTAGTTTTCCTGGACCTTGACTTTGCTATGGGGATGAAGTTATAGAACAATCATATAATGTGCCACACTGTCCTACAGGTGATCACTAGAAATATAGAGGATATCAAACTATTTCCATTACAAAGTTATTAAATCTTAATTAAACAAGCTCATATTTTTTTTAAAAAGACAGTAAAATGAGACTGACTTTGAATCCTGCTTACCAAGATTTAATCAATTTATACAAATATTGGATAGATTGAGGCACAATTCATTATAGACTTATATTCCCAACAAACAATGACACTATTTAAACAGAGGGATGTGTGTCATTCCTCAAATTGCCTCTGGTAGCAATTAATAAATTAAAGATTTTCCCCCCTTTATGACAGCTTGATCAAAAGCTTCTCCATTTCCGGAAAGAAAATGGCAAAAACTAAATAATTACATATAGTTTTCACAATGCGAAGTTGTAAAATACCTACTTTTTGATAGATCAAGACATACTTTTTGATAGATCAAGCCATATTTCTAACTACCAGAAATATAAATGAAAAATAAACCAAAATTAAAAAGCAACCAGGAACAAAGAAAAAAAAATCAATAAAGAGTATCAGAAGATATTAACATGATCTACAAGAAATAATGAAGATGTTACTGAGTTTGTAGCTTAAGATTGAATATACACTACATACCAGGATCCCTGTACCACTGCCAAAATAATTAATTATACATCCAAAACTAACTAGAGCTGTCGCCAGGATGGCTGACTAATACCCCCGCTTCCGCTAAGTTATGTTTATTTGAGAGTTATACTTCAAAGTATTTAGCAGGATGAATAATATTTTTGTTAAAGGGGCATAACTCCATCCAAAAGGGTCGAAATCCCAAATTAAAATGCCGATGCACAACTACAAAAGATACGGATCATTCATGCAAAGTTTCAATGAAATCCACCTGTTAGTTAAGGAGGAGTTTTCCGGACAAGTTACTGCGGACTACAGACAGACATCAAGACAGGGGGATTCCAGTATAACCCCCCCCCCCCCCTAACTTCGTTGTGGGGGTATAATAATAATAATTTTAGGGAATTTCTATAACTTTGATAAATCATTTTTGAAAAGAAAAGTATACCTTGCGGGACTTAAATAAAAACATAATGAAAACACAAATGGAGATGAAATAAACAAAAAAAAATAAAAAAAGTTCTTGATGCAAAAACACAGCGTTTGCTAAAGAAGGATTGGAACCCGGACTTCAAATTCTTATACTGTCGGACCAACTGTCGGACCAACTGTGCTACAGTTCTATCTTAAGCGAGATTAAGGGGAGGTCACTGCATATACTAAAAACAATGGTGCAGTGGGACAGGGACCCTTAAAGCATTATATTTGCATGTTGAGTTGGAGTTACCCCCTTTAAGTTTCATAACTCTGGTCCATATCACATTGTGATACCAATTATAAATAAATCAAACAAATGCATCGTACCATTCAAAAGAGGAACAGTAGAGGTTTCCTGGGAAATGCATTTCAGCGAAACACAATGGAACCATTTTGGAGGGAAAACCATCTCATCGTAACACAATAAAATGTCTAAACAACACAAACATTAATGTCTGGATTATAGATAGCAAAGTCTAAGTTTCTTAATTCGACAAGATATTTTTCAATGAAATAATCATTTATTGAATTCACTTCAAATATGAGTAGTCCATATTTATTAATTTCAAAATGATGTGCATTTTCAAGATTTCCCTTATAATGCAAAGCACATTTTAGTGAACATAGTGAAATCAGAATATTTTCATTTGACTAAAAGCATAAGTCTGATGATTTTTTTTTGATTTTTTTTTGATTTTTATAATTTTCTAATAATTTTTTAATTTTAAAGTGAAAATTGGTTGTATAATCAAATCAATACATTTCACAGGGGTTCCAAATGACTACTACAGAAAAGTTAAAATCAAATGCTTTTAAATACATGTTTATTAATGACATTCCAGAAATCAAAGTTTAAGGTTTGAAAATAAATAAAATTAAACTGAGTGACTAATTTAACTAAACTGAAGAAGGATTTGACACTTAGTCCTTTTGAATAATTAAGTTAAAATGACTGTGCAGCAACGACAACAATGACACATGCAGGTATTTGTTAATGACAGCCACTGTATTTCCCTTTACCTGGGTATCACCTTGCCCCTCAGAAGGCTTGTAAAGGAAAAACAGCCAAAATTATCTACTGTTTTTTTTCTCTCTCTAAATACATTTGTATCTTTGAATTTACAATGTTCTTTGTTTATACATGTAATTAATAAAAAGAATACAATTTTGGTCCATCAGTTATTGCTTCATGTACATATATATACATGTATTGTGTATATTAGCCCATACAAGTTGATAGAGTAAGATGAAAGGTCTAGAAAACACTAGTTTGATCTGGTTAATAATATAAATTGATATTCATGAAAGCTTCAAAAACATTCATGGCTTGATGAAATTACATGAGAGTGATTTACTTTTTTGCTAGAAAGAATACAATTATACAATTACATAATTCATTCTTTGAGTTCCAATATGTTCTTGCATTAGTAAAAGATTGTTGCTAATGAAAAGTTAAAGCAGAAAAAACCCTCAGTGTCTAGAATAAAATACTGCTTTGATCAGAAGTAAGAATCTTTCACAGACTCATAATGAGAGTTTTTTCTCTGCATGTCCAAAATCTTTTCCTAGCCTCAATAATTAGCCATAATAGATAGCTAGCTTAAATAAAGTAAAAAATGGATAGAATTATTTAAAAGATCAGCAAACCAAAGTCGGCAAGGAGTAAATTTCTCTCTTCATCACTATATTACATGTCCTTCCTCTATCGTTTGTGGAAAGGAAATTACATGATTGACTGACTAACATATATTCAATGTGCCCATATTTAGAAGGTGTGTGACCATGACAACAACTACAAAAATTAAATCAACATTTTTCTACAAATTTAACTGAAAATTGTTTGAAATTTTGGGATAAATGTTGTACAATTTAGTAATTCGAAAATAATAGTGGGTAAAGAAAATTAATGATTGATATAAATTAAGAAACAAATTATTAATCCCTTTTATTTACACAAACAATGTCAACTTATACTCCCTCTTGAACTCATTCACCCCTGAAGACACACTTTAACTATTCTACTTCATATGTTGGAGTAGTTCATTATGAAATTTTAGGGGTAAATGAGTTAAGGTCGAATTATTTGGTTCATAATAATATTCTAACTGTAATTTTTCAAGATTTTTTTTATATTCTAGAATGTATTTTTTTCTCACGTCTGTGTGTGTAAGGTGGAGATCTTGAGTGTAAGAAAGCAGTGACGTAGGGGTGCAAGAAATGGCTTCATTTGTGACACATTTCATGACTATGTGACGTCATGTTTTCAGGCAGAAGTCATCATAAAAATGATTCAAGTTTGATTCAAACTTCCCAAACTTTCTGTAGGGCTGCAGGGAGAACACACTAACTGTACAATAGGGTTTGTTCTCATTTAGATATGTTATATTAATCAATTATACAATGGAAGGGGAGCTGGACAGCAGTGACAGCCTATTTAAGTCCTCTCTTTAGCTTTCTTAGCATTTACCATGATACTCTACAACCTACCAGTAAACATTGGAAATATCAAAAGAATTCAAAAGACTGCTAAAACAAGAAGTTTTGTTTGTGTACCAGTTATGAGAAAATAGTTTATTTAGATGTGGATAATGTTGTGGCAGTAAGCTATACAATGTAAGCTTATCTAAGGTGATTTATTAAATTTTGTCGAAGGAAATTACAAATTTCCAGACTATTTTAGTGAGGAAAGTTTTGTCAAAAGAATTTAGAGTGGATGTATTTTAACAAGAGTTTATATTGTTATGTTTTTGTATTAGGAAGTTGGCCCGTTTCAGGGCTGATAGTACACTAAGTTAGACCTATTAAGTATTTATCACAGGATGTTAGACTGATGACTTTATCAGTGTGTATGATGGCTCTATGGTGAGTGGCACCATTACTATGTAAGTAAGGCGGAGTATTTAATTCCTGGAGTTTCGTTGGTTCTGTGACTTTTATTACTGACGTTCTAATGGTTATATGGTGGGTGACATGCTAGTTCTATGGCAGATAAACTAATTTCTGGAGTTTTGATGGTTCTATGAATCTTTAACAGAAAACAATCAGCATGCAAAAAAACACACACATTTACAGAAACGATACTCAGAGCTTCTTGATACAAGACTTATTCAGTATTATTACCCATGGTTATAACATGATCCAGAACGGGGAAGTTTAACATAGTGATTAGTTATGGAGATAGTGTACCTTGGTAGGTAAATTGTACAGGTATGTATACTTACTCTGTAGGTAATTTGTACATGTATTTATATACAGGTATGGTAACTTACTTGGTAGGTAATTTGTACAGGTATTTATATACAGGTATGGTCACTTACAAGTACTTGGTAGGTAATTTGTACAGGTATAGTAACTTACTTGGTAGGTAATTTGTACAGGTATCCCTTGCCCTCATTACTCCATACAATGACCTTGTCCACGCTAACGAAGTCACCACCTGACCACCTCTCCCCACACCTGTTCGACTCGGAACATAAATTGGTGAAGTCTCCAGCGTCATATATCTGGAAAAACATCAAACAAAGTGTCTTTATGTCCAATTTCGATTTATATCTCATAAATTAAATTTAAAATACTAACAAAATCTTGTTCATGCAAATTCTGCTGTCAGTTTTCTAGAAAATCTATTTCTGTGTCATGTTCTCTGGTTTTCATTTCCTCTAGATCTGTGGTTTTCATTTTATCTGTTTATGGATTACAAGAGTATTTCAAACTTTATTTAAATTTTTACATTATTGTGTGAAGTTTTAGTACATATTGGTATACAGCATTGCTGATTAATGCCACTGTTTACATATTTGTTACACTGCAAATGAAGATGTAAGGAAGTTTATTGGTAAATCACTCACCTATGATTATCTATATTGTAATCAAAGAGGCATTTAATATAAACACCTGACCCTAAACATTACAGTGTAATTAGCTCAGGGCAATAACTCAAACTGGACCTGCATATGTATATTGTCTGATGACAACAATTTCACTTCAAAAACGATCAATTTCATAGTCATAATTCGTGTGTTTATTAGCTATATGCTGATACATACACAGTTGTTCTAAGTGTAGGTGTTAACATAACTTGTGAAAACTGAACGCAAATAATGAAAAAATTACACATATCTGAAATATAATAGTTGTAGTAAACTTGACTAGTACACGACATCACATTGACTTATAGAATTCCCTGGTGTATCAATAATACTGTTTATTGGGAGTTAAGGATCCCTGTAACACTGCTGGCACACTTAATTTAAGGATCCCAGTTCCACCGCTAGCACACTTAATTTAAGGATCCCAGTCCCACCGCTAGCACACTTAATTTAAGGATCCCTCTCCCACCGCTGGCATACTTAATTGAAGGATCCCAGTCCAACCGCTGGCACACTGAATTTATAGATTCCTCTCCCATCGCTAGCACACTTAATTTAAGGATCCGTCTCCCACCGCTGGCACACTTAATTAAATGACCCCTGTCCTACCGCTGACACACTTTATTTCTTGTATACAACTTCAGGGCAACTGGGCCAGGATACTTCCACTGACCAGGTGGCTTTGCTGGTTAGAGAAACATCAAACTGATCTGAGGGCCAGGATACTTCCATTGACCTGGTGGCTTTGCTGGTTAGAGAAACACCAAACTGATCTGAGGGCCAGGATACTTCCATTGACAAGGTGGCTTTGCTGGTTAGAGAAACATCAACCTGATCTGAGGGCCAGGATACTTCCATTGACAAGGTGGCTTTGCTGGTTAGAGAAACACCAAACTGATCTGAGGGCCAGGATACTTCCATTGACAAGGTGGCTTTGCTGGTTAGAGAAACATCAACCTGATCTGAGGGCCAGGATACTTCCATTGACAAGGTGGCTTTGCTGGTTAGAGAAACATCAACCTGATCTGAGGGCCAGGATACTTCCATTGACCTGGTGGCTTTGCTGGTTAGAGAAACACCAAACTGATCTGAGGGCCAGGATACTTCCATTGACAAGGTGGCTTTGCTGGTTAGAGAAACACCAAACTGATCTGAGGGCCAGGATACTTCCACTGACCAGGTGGCTTTGCTGGTTAGAGAAACATCAACCTGATCTGAGGGCCAGGATACTTCCACTGACCAGGTGGCTTTGCTGGTTAGAGAAACATCAAAATGATCTGAGGGCCAGGATACTTCCACTGACCAGGTGGCCTTGCTGGTTAGAGAAACATCAAACTGATCTGAGGGCCAGGATACTTCCACTGACCAGGTGGCTTTGCTGGTTAGAGAAACATCAACCTGATCTGAGGGCCAGGATACTTCCATTGACAAGGTGGCTTTGCTGGTTAGAGAAACACCAAACTGATCTGAGGGCCAGGATACTTCCACTGACCAGGTGGCCTTGCTGGTTAGAGAAACATCAAACTGATCTGAGGGCCAGGATTCTTCCATTGACCAGGTGGCTTTGCTGGTTAGAGAAACATCAACCTGATCTGAGGGCCAGGATACTTCCATTGACAAGGTGGCTTTGCTGGTTAGAGAAACATCAACCTGATCTGAGGGCCAGGATACTTCCATTGACCTGGTGGCTTTGCTGGTTAGAGAAACACCAAACTGATCTGAGGGCCAGGATATGTTTACATTGTTGTTATAATTTTTTGTATTAATTTTATCTTTTTACTTTTTTTTCATAAAAGTCCCACGAGATATGCTTTTCTTTTAAGAAATTATGTGAAAGCTATAGCCAAGCCAGAATATTTTTCTAAAGCATAGCTACACTTTCTGGCATTGATCCTGCGTATCCTTAGAAGACCAATATGTATACAGTATACCCAAATACATTTTTTTTTTGTGTTTTACATCCTATTTACAGCTATGGTCATTTAAGGACGTGCCAGCTTTTGGTGGTGGAGGAAAAACGCAGATCCCAGGGAAAAACCAACAACCTACGGCCAGTACCTGGTAAATGCACCATGCATGTAGATCTCGAACCCACGACCCAGCGGTAGAGGGCTAGTAGCGGAATGTCAAATGCCTTAACCACTCCCTCCCCCGGCGCTAAGTTCAACTTGAGCTAGAAACAAGTGAATTGACATTATACTTGGTCAATAAACACATGTATGTGATTTCCCTTGGACTTATAAGGTTAAAACTTAATCCTTTTCAAAAATATTATCAGCTATTGAATGGGAAATACAATGAAAATCTTCAAAATATATGCGTAAGAAATTAACCATTATTACTTCTCCCTCATTTTTACCTGCCTTACCCATCTCTCTTGCATACAAAAACAACATATAATATTTCTTTCGAATTTCCTTTTTGTTCCATGAAAAAAATATATTGCCCATTGGTATGAGGTTTTTGTGAAAGGGTGAAGATTAATCATTGACCAATCTCCTCATGGGCCCTGTATGGATAATTTGATAGTGAGATTTTCTACAACATTATATTAAATAATAATCTTTCTTTATGCTTTGTTTTCTTTAATTTGCTATTAATACTTAAAATGTAATCTTTAAATGATGATTCCTCAATAAACAAGCTTAGAAAGAGCTCAGAATTATTCTAAAACCATGTCAAGATGATCCAAAATGACTCCAGAAATATGACAACAGATACATATACCCACCGACAAACGTGTTACTACATGTACATCAGCCGAGACCAACTCTATCAACTATGGCTGTAAGTATATCTCTACAGTGAGTTCTAACACATGTTCACATCAGGAGGATTTTAATCTAGAGCAGCAGTGCATCAACTAAACCAGCTTTTCCATCACTAGTCATTGTAAAGATGTGCAGAGTTAACTCATTCGCCCCTGAAACTTCAGAATGAACTATTCCAACCTTTGAATTGGAAGAGTTCAAATGTGTCTTCAGGGGTGAATTTTAATGAGAAGAAGCTGACATTGTAAAGACAATATCCTGTACCCCATATGTAGATTGATATATATAACCATTTTTGTTTAATTACAAGGAAATAAGAGTACATCTGGATACACAGTATTTAGATAGACACATATACAGCTTGTTTTGATTTAGCGATCAACAACACTGCCTTAGAATCACTACACATGAACCCAACTTGATTTTTGGTGTGCCAGTGAAGCCACTAAATTTCCAGGCAGCAAAGTTTTTAATGAAAGGCAAATATAGGCAAGATATATATGGTAAATGGTATGAAAAGATGAGGGAGCAAAAAACAAAAGTTAAGTCCTTTCTTGCTTTGAACTATTTCTGCTAACAGCTGCTCGTGTTTTGAGAAGTTTTTCAGACTATCATTTGATGATACCTACTTGTAGTGTTTTTGTAACTTTGTTGGGATACACAAGATGTTTTAAAGAAATGTGTAAACAGCACAAATGACACCCCAAATTTAAGTTCACCCATGTAGAGTATTGTTAGAAAAGTTGAACTTTCCTGTAGAAAAATCACATTTAGGGCAGCACCATTGAATTCCCCAAATACTTGGAAGGCCACAGATCTCCCTCATTAACTCAGGTCAAAGGTTACTTACGGTCACTTAAGATAACACATTATTTACAATATGTTGAAAGACATTGATCTTACGTCCATTCAAATTTTCAAAAAATATTATTTAATTTTCAATTAGAAACATCCTTCCATACCGGAAAACACTGTCTTGTGATGTGATTTAAATAATTTATATCTTCATGAAAGAAAACAATCCATTCATATAAAAATGTTTCTACATATAGAAGTAAAATATAGCAGCACAAGAAAAAAATAGCTTTACTACCAGATAATTGTACAATAAGAATATAGTGTGTACCATAATGATATATCAAAGAAAGAATGATGTCTAAGAGAAAGAAAGAGAACAGCTTTGCCTAGAAAAGTATGACAACTGAAAGTCTGTTGTAAAAGCTAATCCTCTAGAATAAACCAAACCGTGTTCAGCACTAAGTGTATATATATAACAACAATCATAATGAGTTGTAAAAGTGCCACAATGCCAGTCTATATTGTATTTAATATTCATCATTAAGAAAGAAAAGAATTTTTGGGGGGAAAAATATTGAAATGACACATTATGCACAAGATAGAAACAACACTGTTTTTTGAAACATTTAGCCAAAATGATCTTTTTGGAATATAAATTGTCAGTGGTGCATTAAAACCTATCTTAAACATTTTGTCCAAAATCTTATGTGAAAGATTTAAATATCTTTTAATAAATCTTTCATCAACTAAGATTTTTTTTTATATTAATGGTACAGATTGACTTTCAGTAACATTTTTTTTTTAATTTGTAAAAGTCAGTTTCTTGTTCAATATAGTTGGACATTGTTCGCCGTTACAGTTCCAGGGGAGGTAACTCAATAGGGGGATGATTCTATTGTACATGCACATGGAATCATCTAGCACCAGTCACCTTACCCCGCCATACTTTCGACTGCAACAAGTTCTCACATCGTAACTATAGACCTTGAAAACCAAACAGCAACACATCAGTTTGTCATTCCAACGAACACAAATGTGTCAAGGTTTCACAATGAAACCCTACAGGGCATCACAAACTTAAACACATCCCCTGAGTTATCACATCAAACAACATCTACAAGTATTGCACGTCATACAAACAAAAATGCTCCAAGAATAACACCATCACAAGTCATAATGTTTTCAACCATAAAAGAAAGACAAAACATATGTCTAATGTCATACAAAAGTAAAAATGTACAAAAATATCATCAAACCAAATAAATTTAAAGTTCTGTAATATTTCAAACCATAAACAAATAAAAAAACAAAAACCATTCCAAGTACAATTTCAGACTAGAGTGTAAAAAGCCTAAAGAGTATGAACCTATCACACATCCCAGAAACTTAAATTAAGGATAACATAATTCATAAAACAGTTTTCATGATGGTACATACCCCAAAAATGTATCACAAAGGTGGTAATGTACGTCAAAATCATCGATATAAAAAAAGGTTCTAGACAATCAAAATCATATATAAAATAAAAAAAGACCAATAGGACTGTAATGCTCACCTGTAACTGTTTTGTATTCGATCTATGGCCAAAACCATTTGGGTTCTGATTTGAGTAGTCTCATTTTTAATTATCCCTTGGTCATTCTAAATCTTAAGGGGAAAAAATACAAATACAAATTGATCCCAGGAAATGGCCCCTCCAAGGCTACTTATTTGAAAAAGCTTCAATAACCATATATACCAGGTAATTATGAAATATGAAATGTGTGGTCTTGAAAAGAAATGATGGCATCCCTGGGGTCCCTTTATTTGTGATATTTGGTTCAATGTTAAAATGAAAACATCAGCATTCTTCAGTCCTACAAAGTACTGATTAGTATGCTATAATCTTTCAGCTCTCTAATTTGGCTGAATACTGATGAAAGATGTTAAGAATATCAACCAATTATAATTAGTATTTGCAGACAAAGATTGCTGTGCCATGGCATATATGTCCATTTGGGTTTTCAGCCAATTGCAAAAAATGAAGCTTCGTTTTAAGTAACAAATCAATTGTTTTAGGTAACAGAGTCAATAATAATTATATCTACACATCTTCTGTATTGCAAGCATTTCAAAAACCACTAAATTATATTTTTGTCTATCTTTGGAAATGTATAAAATGTTCTATATTTCATTACCAGTAATACATACTGGTATAAGTTCTAATGTACCTGTAATTAAAGAAAACAGCCTTATGGCTTTATCAATAATAAAGTGGTTATGATCAAAAGAAATTAACGTTTTCCCCATTATACTCACCTGTTGATCATTGACCAGCATGAAATTAAATGTAAAAAAAGAACCATTTCCCAGTGTATTGTAATACATGTACTGTACTACCAGATGAGATTGTATGACAGAGGCTGCCATGGTAACAGGAGATACATTGTATGACAGAGGCTGCCATTGTAACAGGAGGAACATTGTATGACAGAGACTGCCATGGTAACAGGAGGTACATTGTATGACAGAGGCTTCCAAGGTAACAGGAAGTTCATTGTATGACAGAGGCTGCCAAGGTAACAGGAGGTTCATTGTATGATAGAGGCTGCCATGGTAACAGGAGGTTCATTGTATGATAGAGGCTGCCATGGTAACTGGAGGTACATTGTATGACAGAGGCTGCCATGGTAACAGGAGGTTCATTGTATGACAGAGGCTGTCAAGGTAACAGGAGGTTCATTGTATGACAGAGGCTGCCATGGTAACAGGAGGTACATTGTATGACAGAGACTGCCATGGTAACAGGAGATACATTGTATGACAGAGACTGCCATGGTAACAGGAGGTACATTGTTTGACAGAGGCTGCCATTGTAACAGAAGGTACATTGTATGACAGAGGCTGCCAAGGTAACAGGAGGTTCATTGTATGACAGAGGCTGCCATGGTAACAGGAGATACATTGTCTGACAGAGGCTGCCAAGGTAGCAGGCGGTACATTGTATGACAGAGGCTGCAATGGTAACAGGAGATACATTGTATGACAGAGGCTTCCATTGTAACAGGAGGAACATTGTATGACAGAGACTGCCATGGTAACAGGAGATACATTGTATGACAGAGGCTGCCAAGGTAACAGGCGGTACATTGTATGACAGAGGCTACCAAGGTAACAGGAGGTTCATTGTATGACAGAGGCTACCAAGGTAACAGGAGGTACATTGTATGACAGAGGCTGCCATTGTAACAGGAGGTACATTGTATGACAGAGGCTACTAAGGTAACAGGAGGTACATTGTATGACAGAGGCTGCCATGGTAACAGGAGTATTGTATGACAGAGGCTGCCATGGTAACAGGAGATACATTGTATGACAGAGGCTGCCATGGTAACAGGCGGTACATTGTATGACAGAGGCTGCCAAGGTAACAGGAGGTACATTGTATGACAGAGACTGCCATGGTAACAGGAGGTACATTGTATGACAGAGGCTACCAAGGTCACAGAAGGTACATTGTATGACAGAGGCTGCCAAGGTAACAGGAGGAACATTGTATGACAGAGGATGCCATGGTAACAGGCGGTACATTGGATGACAGAGGCTGCCATGGTCACCGGAGGTACATTGTATGATAGAGGCTGCCATGGTAACAGGAGGCAAATTGTATGACAGAGGCTTCCAAGGTAACAGGAGGTAAATTGTTTGACAGAGGCTGCCAAGGTAGCAGAGAGGCTGCCATGGTAACAGGAGGTGCATTGTCTGACAGAGGCTGCCAAGGCAACAGGAGATACATTGTATTACAGAGGCTGCCAAGGAAACAGGAGGTACATTGTATTACAGAGGCTGCCAAGGTCACAGGAGGTACATTGTATGATAGAGGCTGCCATGGTAACAGGAGGTACATTGTATGACAGAGGCTGCCAAGGTATCAGAAGGTTCATTGTATGAGAGGCTGCCATGGTAACAGGTGAATGTATTACCTGCCAGTACTTGGAGCAGACAATAAGAACTGTCCTCTGGTTGAACGGACAGCAGGCAAGAGTCTGGGCATTTAGACATTTAATCTGTTTAGATTCATCCTCATATACAGGTTGAGTCTGAAAGATAAAACATTTCATTTATGTTAAAATTAATGGAGCTTGGATACTATGATATCTATTACTATTAGTTAAGTCAAGGAAGTCAATACCACAAATATTTCTGTGCAATATGCATGTATTCAACTAGAAAGTAAACTCCTACTACCCAGTAGGTGTATAGGAAACAAAATTCATTTATTTTCAAACTTAATTAGCTGAATACACTAACAGATCTAAGGTGAATGGTAATTTAGATATGAAAACTTTTACATCACGATGAAGTTGTGAAAGTCTAAGCAAATTCAAGGAAATCTGACATCTGGAAATTGTATTAAAGAATAAATAGAAACTAGACAGATCATTGCATGACTTACTCTATTCTCAGATCCCATCAGACTCCAGACCTTGACCGCTCCAGAGTTGGAGATAGCCACAATGACATCATCTACAACATCATCTAAAACCATAAGTCACAAAGTGTAACATTATCAATTAGCAAAATCTACTTGATCTAGCTATAGATCAATGTAACCAGGAAAACTTATAAGGAATAATAGAATCACTCACCCCCTTGGGGTTGAGAGATTCTTTTTTTCTTACCCTGTTTTCCCATTGTGTATCATATACACAATGTAATGATAACGTTACATGCTAAATTCAGGGTTGACGTGACGTTGATGAATCGTTGTGGAGTGACGTCAAGGAAATCTCACCGGTTCAAGTGCGGATACACTTTTCCAGGGTAAGAGAAATATTAATCTCTTCCATTGTTCTTCATTCTTTGGTACATACCTGTACTGGCAGGTAATTAAACATCAAATCCGATGAGAACTAAAATTCCCCTATTTGGTGGAAATGGAGCTAACACATAAACTAACCAAAGAAATGGAGTTAAATGTGAATTCTATCAAAGTCAACAAGTAGAAAATATGGCTCACACCGACCTACATTAGTGTCTTGATGAAGAACTCCTCAAGATAAACCCACATATAAAGTTGGATGACTATTGGACGTCTAGAATTAGAATAATGAAGCTAAATGTCAAGACTAACATGGATGTTGCCCGGCTCTACGTCTACGTTAAAATAGGTGATCATCTCATCATGGGCTGTCCAGAGATTTACAATACTTTTATGATATATAATGTAATTAACTTTAACACTCAATCAACAAGTCGGATGGAAGATGGCCCTGTCATGGGAAGTCAAACCCAAATCTACCAGCAGACTTTTCAAATGCTCTTAATCAGAGCCAATTAGTGCTGGAGCAGGGTATTACCTTGTCGCTTCACTGGTCGCAGAACACAGCAGGCACTGATCCAATCTGGAGCAACTTTGGAAGACAGAGAGTAGATCTTCTCAAATGTTAAAGGGTCGATAATCAAAATCTCTGGGTAGTAGCCATTACATACTAGTCGAACATCCTTTCTGAATTGATAAGCCTGTGCAAGAAACAAAGGACTCTTTGATTTTTGTATCATTCAATAGGTCAAGTAATAAGAATATGTTATTTGTATAAAGTATTGGTTTATAAGTACATGTGCTGTATTCTGGTACAAGAATGTATTGATTATTTCGGAACAATCTGCCAAAGAATGTCAAAACCAAAAATGTTTTGAAAGATATTCTATTGATACCATTTACCAATCAGATTGCAGATATCGCTGAACATCAAGTTGTAACCAAAGAGCTAGGTTTTGCGGTATTATGTATGCTTACTTTCCTTACAATCTCATCAATACTAAACAAGTCGTCTGGAAACCGTTAACCAGGAGACACTGATGCAGACATAAAATGACAGTTCATAATTTTGAAAATAAAATTAATATGCTGCCCAAAGTAGCTATATAGGTGACATAAAAAGTCCATTTTATCACCAAATTTGAAGCTTTTTGTGCAATTTGATATGTGTTCTTTTAACTTAAAAAAAACAAGATGTTTTTCAAGCAAGATTATTGAAAACAGAATGATTGACCTCTTTACCTGCATGTTAGAATGGATGAAAGACATCTTGGTACACTCCACACAACGACCATCAGTGATGTCCCACAGACACATCTCCCTGTTCATTAAACAATCATTGTAATTAGCACATTTACAGTACCAAACACACATAACTGCTGATTGTTTATGTTTTGGAAAGGTTATTTATCAATATAAAATATGGTAATTAAATCTGTGTTTAACTTTAAATACATGAATTTGTAAACATTTGTATTTATTTTGGTGTTTTGTAATGAAAATTGTAATGATGGGAATCAGTTTCATTGATATTTAATTGATATTATAATGTATAAATATCAGCTGTTGTTGTAGTCATAGAACAGTCTACTTATGTTCTTAAGCAATCACAAAAAGAATGTAGGTTGGGATAAGAGCATTGTAAATATGTATAGGTAATAAGTACTAGATAAGCGTACTCTACAGTCTACTGGGGATACCTGTTTTCTGAAACAATGTCAATATGAGGAAGAACGAGATACGATGTCAGCTAGCGGTATGTTCAGTAAAGTTCATCTTACCTTAGTTGATGGATGCCTGAATGGAATTCACAGCCATAAGAGTAATCAAAATCAAGTGATGACCAGACAGCATCAAATAGGGATTCTCTGCAAATTTAACTCATTCACCCCTGAAATTTCTCAATGAACTATTCCAACCTTTGAATTGGAAGAGTTCATATGTGTCTTCAGGGGCGAATGAGCTAATCCAGTTAACACTTTTCTGCCCATTAAGTGGGTCATTCTCAGAACTATGTTACTAACTGGATTAAAGTTGCCAAAACTCCACATTTATGTTGTCTGGTCAAGTCTTCTTCTGAAGGTCAACATGAGATGGTTTGTATATATGTAAGCATTATATACTTGTAGCTATACATCTAACTAAGTGTCTAGTCATTTTAGAAGAGATGAAAAATCAGGAACATATGCATTCAAAGGTAAAACTGAATATGTAGTGTGGGATTACCCATTCTCTGAAGCGCTAACAATATAAGGTAGGTTAGGATGAGAACTGCCAAGGGCCAGGCAGCTGATGGCTGAAGTATGTCCAAACAGCATACTACGAGGGTAGATCTGAAAGTACAATTACAATATTACATGGAAGTTTAACGATAGGTAAATCAAATTGTCACCCCCAAATCTTATTTTAGGGTCAGACTGAAGCTGAAGGTCTATATAATAAACTTCTTTTTGTAGACTTAATCAATTCAAAATATTAACTATCATATGACCATAAGTATTAAGCAATATTTATTATAATATCTAAACTTAATCTTCAATTAAACAAAAAGTAAATAAGTAATGTGAACATGTTATGTTAATTTTGGCAGAAGGAGAACTGACTCACACACAGAATTTCTCTTTAGCTCATTCGGTAGAGCGTAAGACTAGTAAGCCAGAGATACCGGGTTCGACTCCTACCGAAGGCATTGAAAAAATAATGACCTATGTTACATTTTTCTTGGACCCTCATGATCAGTAAATATAGGTCTGTCCATGACCACCATCCACTCCATAAATGTAGCTAACTCTTGTTTAAAACTACCACCTATCCATAGCTATCACCCGTCTATAACTACCACCTATCTAAAACTACCACCGGTCTATAACTACCACCTATCCATAAATGTAGCTACTACCTGTCTATAACTACTGATATCACTTTTCTTGCACCTCAGACAGAGATATCCTATGTCATACGTATACCCTATGCAAGATTTTTCTATCTCGTTCGATCTGTCTTGTACCTTTACGTGACATTTCGCGGATTTTTTACACTGCGATGTATTCATCCGCGCGTTAACTGCTTGAAATTGACAATTTGCATTATAAATGTCCCGTTTCGTCGTTATATGTATAATTTTGATGTTGTTAGATATTTGATTTTGTAGAAAAAATATAATCTACACTGTGAAATACGTTGAAATTTATGTAAGGGCGGACTACATTTTTATGCGGTGCATTCAAATGTAGCGTTAGTAGTGAAGAGGTCATTATCATTTGAGACACAAGGCGGGATAATTGTAGTTTTTTAGCAAAATTGAATAGTTCTTTTCAAACTAAAAGGTGCGAGAAAAAAAATCAATTATCTGTAACTGAGTGAGATCAGGTTATCTCAGTCTCGGGCTAAGATTCTGTAACATCCCAACCTTGGCTTACGCCTCAGTTTGGATTTTGATACAGAATCTTAACCCTCGATTGAGATAACCCGATCTCGCTCAGTTACAGGTAATAGATTTTATTAGTCTATAGCTACCACCTGACTATTATTATTATTTCATATGTCCATAACAACTGTTTTAATCATTCATAAAAGTTAATGTTAATCAGGCATATTTGTTTATTAGTTTCTGAAACAGTATAAATTAACTTTATATGCTTTGATAATTACCAAAAGTGAAGAAATTATATATATTGATGATTCATATTAATTAACACATGTAATACCTAATACATAAAAAAATGAAATCTCACCTCCCAGTTTTTTGTGACATCCCAAATAGCAATTTGTCCATCATTGCAGCCAGTGATGATGTTGCGCTGGTCGGGTGTCATCAGTACTGTTGAGATACAGTGGGTCGGGGCATTCCTCCCCCATAACACCATGGGCACCACTAAGTTACTACCACCAGTCATTTTCACACCTGTAACCAGTATTTCTTTATTACCACCTATAGCATGTGTTACTAGTTTTTGTTTCAAGATACAACGCTTTAATACATTTTTTAAACTTAAGAAAGGAAATATTCAGGAAAAATTAAATTCATAACAGATGTTCCAGAGGTGTGAAATTAAAATTCATATTATGTTACAGTTGTGGGATCTCACATCGTTACAGGATGTGCGGTGTGCGCACGGTGTGTGCACAATGTGTGAACGATACAAAGTTGGACGATCATTGATTGTGCACATTTGTGTGCACGATGGACAAGTGTTGTGCGATAACAATCGTGGTAGGTGTAAATTGAAAAATGCCTTAACAATAAAAACGTTTTCGTGTTAAAAAATATAAACTTGATTTTTACTATGTTTCTATATTCTACCTACATCTATAAGCTTATCTTTATATCTATACTTTCTTATATTTAGAAATTGTGTTTTCACAACACAGTCCTGTATACCTCCCGGGGCGCTTGCGTACTATACATCGTCGGGTAGGGCCAGGGGTGTGAAAACACAGGTGAAGGGGAGCCATGGCCAAACCGAATGCAAATAACAAATATTAAATGTCCAGTTGTGATACTTTATCACATATCAGCTCTATGTGTCAGGTACAGGCCAGGTAAAACTCCGGTCAATCATCAAATAGTTATTTACCTGTTCTGTTACCTTGGAACAAAACCCATTCATGACAGTCTGACGGTCACTGTAATGCTGTGTTACACACATTGTAAACCTGTACATAATCTTCATTACTGTGATGAGAAATTACAGTAATACATACAGTTTTCATTATTGCATGTATAGGAGCTTTCCGTATTATTTTCATTTCGCAATATTGATGTGTACAAATTGTACCCAATCGCACAGGTGTGCGGAGAGAAGTGCACAACGGGGAGAACGATTGTTAAATCGCACAGTTGTGTGCACCATGTGTGCACCATGTGCGGATGGTGTGCGCACGCTATGTTTGGTGCGTTGTGCGGTCACACAACTGTATATCTGTTTAGTTACCGACAGCTTCAAATGTATGTACATTTCTACTTCTATGTTCAGAAATGATAAATTATTAACTGAAGAATTCCAATGTGTTATAGTTTGCCTTAGTTTCCTCAGGTCCCCAACACTTCAGACACCAGACATCTAACTGGCAAAATGTGACTCAAGTCTAGATCTGATCTGGTGTTGGGGCCAGAGGAAACTTGCAATATGTGTTAGTTTATGGACCAATCTCATCTGAAAAGATTATATTATTTATATAATATAAACAAATGCTATGTTCTGTACTATTTTTTCTCATTAAGTGTGCTTTATACATTTTATATAAGTACCTACGTATACGTGTACATGTTAGGTGTCAGCAAATCTAATTAATCTGCATAGATTCTATATGTAAATTTAAGTGAAAATAATAACGAGCTTAAAAATCTACAGGTACACTGTATAACGTACAATCTAATTAAAATAATTAACATTGATTAGTTGTGAGGCTACTGACGAACAATATTATAAAAATGTATGGTGACAGTGATTGAATAGGCTTAATTGCATCACATACACATACTATGTGTTTATTTTCACAATAATTTGTTCAGTTGACCATGAAATTAACTGTCGTCCCATAGTACATTTACAGTGAATCGAATTTAGACGACTTGCCTCAGGCTGTGTCTTAGAGTGAACAGGAAGTACGTACAGACAAACGACTGCCAGGCCTGGATAAAAATAGTCACTGAACAACAACTTCTGCAAACTCTACAAATAAATTAATATATTTCTGCTATCGTTGTTGACCAAGTACAAAATGTCTGTCCATATTGAATTTGACACTTGCACACACCACCTAGACCGCACTGACCATGATAACGCATCTTTACAGGCCCAAAACAAACTATTTCGAGATGAAAATTTGCAATAGAATGCTTAGCTCTAACATTCAATCAAAGATTATATAAATGGCACTCACCTTGACGAATAACGGACACAATCAAAGGTATTCCTGTCAAACTCTCATCGTAAATCAATACTGTTTTGCTAAGCAGCTGATTGTCATAATCACGAATGTTGCCGAATAACACTTCCGGTACAGAGTTATTCCGAGAAGGTCAAGTAGTCTGCAGAAGAAATACAGAATAAACCAAAGACATCAAATCACATGATTATTAGAATAATAGACTTTATCGTTTATTTGTTTGATTCGAGTTTGATGGAAGATCTTTTTGTTACGGTAAAATAATTTGTTAAGGAAACTTGCGTATTAATACGAAGGGAGTTAATTTTCTACTTTCATTTTGACACGAAACCTGTGGTGGCACACTACTAATAAAACCAACAAGAGATGTGGATAAAAGTTTTTCTCCCTACAGATCCCGCTACAAAGCATTGCCACAAATTTATATCCATACTCATTATATAAATAATAATTATTTTCTGAATATTTTAAATCAATCTGCATGTTTTCGGGGATGTAATCAGCAATACATTTTCTATTTTTCGAACAGACGGTGCCTTCAGTTCAGTTCAGTTCATGCAGTAGGTTGCATTTTCTCCGTTTATTTTTCGGATCACCCAAAGTAAAAGATACTTTGGTAGGTTGTGTTGGCTGGCACTCACAAGTAGTCGTTGGTCCCAAGGCGAATATCAGGTTAACTATGTACACAAATTTCAGTTTTCTATAGGGTATATTTACACTTGGGGTTGATACATATGTGTCCCCATCTATTGTTTGGGTGATTTAATAAGGCAAGCACGTAGTCTTAATCTATATGTATGTATATTCTACAAGAATTCTCTGGTGTAAAGTTCCAGTTCATTTAGCTGTTCCTGTTTTGGTCTGAGATTTATAGGAATACCCGGGTGGCTGCAGTCTAAGACCAGATATGTAAGGATCTGATAGTGAAATGTCTTCAGTTTGTAGATCCAGTAAGTTTGCTACTTTGTGATTGAAGGTTTCCCTTTGTAAATCGAATTTATGGCATTCCGCTATGGAGTGTTCCCTGGTTTCAGGTTTCAATTTGCACATTTTACACGTGGGATAAACTTGGTACTGATTGAATTTGGCTCTATTTGATTGGAGAATGTAGGTTCCCGTCAACAGTCTAGCTTTTGTTTCCGCTCTTTGAACATCATAGATATTTGGTCTCACAATAGAATATATTTGATGTGGTTTTCCCATTTTGACAGCATCCGAGTTAAGATATTTAAGTGTAGATTTTGATTCAATTTCATTTTTCCATTTTGTTTTAACTCTGTTGTTTATGGCTTGCATTTGAAGGACTTTCCATTCATGTTTTGATGGTGTTCACTGAAGGAGTTGATATATTGAAGGGTATCCATACAATAAAAGTATTTGGCGCGTTTTTGAAAGTATGCTCTTGTCACAGATGTCTTTCACAGCGATCTGTCTTAATGTTACTTCATATTCAATAGACTCCGGCCTAAGGAGAATGCTGTGCACTATATTTAACAAGTTCTTGTGTATTATGACAGCAGTAGGTAGGATACCAAGTAATGCAGGCACGGCTACGTTTGCTCTTCTATCCAGTAGATGTTATAAGTAATTTTTACATCAGGAGATGTCTTTCGTTGGGAGGGTTTCTGGATAGAAAAGAGTGCATATCACCACACATAGTAACAATGCATGTGTACTAGAGAATGTATGTATGATTTCTGCTATCTCGTCTAAGGTATCTTTAAAGTCTGACTTTAAGTTGTTACCTCCTGGTGGCATGTATCTGCTTACTATAGATCATTTTGGTTCAGTTTGAAGTTCCAGTACGGTTATTCTATCGCCACCATATGGATGTTTGGTACAACTAACGTCCCATTAACGTTTTTCCTATACAATATGGCTGATCCTCCATATCCTTTCGGAATCTGGACTAGGAGTATATGATTATCTGTATCCGCAGCCTTGCTATGTGCGTTGTGCTGGTCTGACAGGGTTTGTAGCTTCTCGAGTTCGAAATTGAACAACCAGTGTTCCTGAAGACATATTATATCCTGTTTCCTTTAGTAGGTTCTGTAAGTAAAGTTGGTTTTGTTTTAGCATTTTTAACGTTGAGTGTTTTTACAATGATCTCCGACGGTTTGTCGTCGGCTGGTTCGTATCTTATTTGTTTGTTGTCCGGCCTTGGCCTAAAAAAGGCTTGTCCTGAGTTCTTTGGGTAGGGGTTTCTTTCTTCAGCGGGCTCGTGTCTATTTGGTTTGTATCTATGCCATCGCATAAAAAAGGCTGGTCCCGAGTTCTTTGGGGGATTGTGTCTTCCTTTGGTGGTGGAGGTTTTTGATGTTTTTCTTGATATTGGATATTTATTTCTTCCCTAAGGTTTGACTTCGGTAGATAACGTTTGTTTTTATCTTCAAATCTCACTATTTTTGGCGTAGAGTCCATTGAGGTTTTCGAGTTCGATTTAGGATTGCCTGCAGTAACCTTTCCTATTATTAGAGGACCAGTTGCTAGGTCGAGGAGAGATGGAATCTTTCTCTTTGTTCCGATATTTGTTTTGTCACTATGAGAATAATTTCCAGAGATGTGAAGGTTTGTCCGACTAAACATATGCTCTGCTCGCGATTTATGGATAGTAGGAGGCATCGGTTGGTTCATACAAGTTTGGTCGAATGTTGTTGGTATTGGAGGAGGCGGTATCTGTGTATTGAGTTGGAAGTAAACCTGTAAATGAAGGCTGTGAAGGTGGTGGAGGTCTATTTATCCCCGTGGTGATGGTTAAAGTACGGATGGTTTATTAAAAAGAAAGTCATTGAAAATATCCCGCTTGCGTCCCAATGAAAGCACACACAAATGACCGTCCCTCGTTATTGCCTCGCATCACTTCACGCGATTTCCTGCAGTAAATCAAATCCAACTAAAACAACCCTTTCCCGACCCTATCTTACCCTATTGTTCTCCACAGAGCAACCCTCGGAATAAGACAATATCGCTATAATTGGATAATTGGCGATTTTGATATCAGACGGGAGTCATTGTGTTTCCAGGTGCCCTTGTGAAAACTCAGGAGAGTTCAAATACATGACCTTGCATCGGAAATGCATTCCGCCGTGACATCGTAAACGTAGTACACAAGCGGTGTCCGGGGGCTAAATTTACCTGTAACAGTTGCTCTAGAAACAGTTATCGCCAACGGTTTTTTCTATTGTCGACAGTAATTTAAATAAAAGCCCCACATCGACATTTTCGCCAAGAGCAGTTTCGAACCGCCAATCATGTTTTACTTTCGCCAGTGTCGATCGCCAGCGCAAGCCCTGCACTATTTGATACCACGGACTTAGATCTAACATAATTCTGTGATGATACACATACATTTTTTCCTTATTAAATTTACTTTAATACTTTCAACAACATGTTTTCTTCCAGGAAACAAAAAGAAACGCGCCGGTACACCATACTACCTGTGTTAGTTGGAGGATTGGTTATAAATGCCCTTTGGCCACGACATTCACAGGTAACACCTCCGAGGTAATTAGTTCACCTGTTAACTCACAGGTAGGTATCGTAAATGCCCTTTGGCTATAGTATAAAGTGGCAAGAACTACAGGTTATTAATATACCTTTTAATTTACAGGTAAGATATTTGGGTGTGTAAACTGTGTATTACTATCCCTCAGCTAAAAGTTACAGTGTACATTGAATGTAGTTGATGCAGGTACAGAATTAGATTTCCGTGATTCAGGATTGAATCAGAGACGTATATATTACAGAGATTGGCAACTTGCTCTTTACCTTACCATTGGTCACGGTAAACGGATGTCATATCGCGAGTCACGCTTCATCTGCGCCAAATTGGATATCCGGTTCGCTGCATTCAATAATCCTTTTCTGTTCAAAACATAATTGTGCACAGTTTTATAGTTTAAATTGACATATTTATCGATTATAAAACAAACATGTATTTCAAAACACCTGGTCGAATAAATTACAAACACGACACAGCTTTATACAGATCAATCGATTATGTATCAAAGACGTATTACAAAACATCAGGTCGAAGTTAATAACAAGTATTTCAAAACACCAGGTCGAAGTAAATTACAAACACGGCACAGTTTTATAGTAAAAATTGACATATTAATCGAGTATAAAACAAACTTGTATTTCAAAACACCAGGTCGAAGTTAATTACAAACACGGCACAGTTTTATAGTTTAATTTGACATAATAATCGAGTATGTACATAACAAACATGTATTTCAAAACACCAGACCGATGTAAATTACAAACACGGCAGTTTTGTAGTTTAATTTGACATATTAATCGACATAACAAACTTAACATGTATTTCAAAACACCAGGTCGAAGTAAAATACAAACACGGCACAGTTTTATAGTTTCAATTTGACATCTAAATCGAGTGTTTGATGAACACGTATTGGAGATCATCAGGCCGAATAAAGTACAAACACGACACATTTATTTAGATATATTTTTATTACAAATCGAGTAATAAGCAAACACATATTTCAACAGACAGCCGAAGTAAATTACAAACACGGCACTGTTACATAGTTTAACTTTGATACATAAATCGAGTGTTTAAAACAAGTATTGCAGTTCATCAGGCCGAATAAAGGTACATCAGTGTCATAGTTTTAGAAGTAAACAATTACAGTCGATGATCATTTCAATACAGTAGCCACACAACATCTTTTTATATAATAATCGGTTATTTATTACAAATCAAACTTATGTCGATGAAAGAATGACTATAACAATGATAACGAGGCGATTGTTTCATTTCAAAGCAACTACAACCAATGAAAACATACACAACTAAGTTAACAGGCGATTCTTATTTCAAGTAAAAAACATCGATTTTAAAACATTTAACGGGTGTAAATATTTCCGAAACAACATATTTACGTTTGATAAAAGTATGACGAGAACATCGTATAAATGATTNATTGAAAAACAACATAATTACGTTCAAAGAAAGTATGTATTGTAGAAAATGATTGTTGGCAATAAAGATATGAACTCAACATAATCCATTATTTATTATTAGAATTCTGTCGATAAAGTATGACCAGAACATTTCAAAACGCACTGAGCTAGAACATTGAACGAGATTCGCCTTTCGTTATTTGTGATGGTAGTCTACCCACGGAACAGTAGCTGTGCTTACGTAAGCACAGCGGGTAAAGAATGGCCGTGTACGGAAGGAAACTGATGTCTATAGGCGGTTCAAAGGTAAAGAAATGCCGCGATCAGATCTGACGCTCGCTGCCTACAGGAGGTGTGAAACCCCCTGCTGCTGTCTAGCACTGGCCGTGTGGAGCTCGCGCGCGGATCAATGAACTCAGGTAAAATCTTTATGCTGACTTGAATCCGACCGTGCTGACTTTTATCGGACCGTGCTGACTTTAATCCGACCGTGCTGACTTTTAAACGACAATGCTGAGTATAACCCAACCGTGGTAAATTAAAGTGAATTTCAGTAAAAAGTCAGCATTGTTGGTTTATAGTCAGCATTGTACGAGTATAGTCAGCATGGTTGGGTTATACTACCATAATACGAGCATAGTCAGAATTTAGTAGTCACTAGTGGAGGCCGCATATGTAACTTGTTCCTTCGGGATTGTCTGTGTCTACCGGGATTAGTGACGCGCAGCTCACTAATCCCGCCACCAATGCTGGTCAGGCTTACCCTCCGGGTCAGTTACCCGGACCCGGTCCTATTAGGTCCGGCCCAGAGTTTCATTCGGTTGGGAAACTAGGGATTTCCCCCCAGGTGTTGGGTTTAATTTGTTGGACAGGGGGCCGGTTTCCGGCCTCCGTTTTCCCCTGGCTAAGAGTATACGGGTGCCTGTGGGCATCCACCCTTGGGCCGCCCTAACCAGCCCGCGGATGGTTTTGGGTTGCGGCAGCATCCCGGCAGTTACGGGCTTAGCCCGTACATGTCCGGGTTTCCACCTGGAGGGAGTGGCGTCCACCTTCGCCCTTTGGGCAAGGTGACCAGCCAAAGTCTCAGGCAGGCCAGTTTGACTAGTTCTTGGGTTACTCCCAGCCCGCGGGACCTTTCTTTTATCCTCCGGGATATTGATTTAACCCCATGGCGTTTCCTTCATTGATTCCTTGGGGTTTGGTCTCTCCCTCGCGGAGACGTGTTAGCAGTTCTGTTGGTCTCTGGGTCCAAGGGTAGGGTTTTGGCTACTAAACCTACAGCCACGGTCGTTAGGCGCACTGCACCTAAACGCCGTTATGTGGAGCCTTCTATCGAGTTGGCCCCTTTGGCTGGCCCATTTCCTCCGCCCGAGGCTTTTGGTCTGGAGGCTTTGGACGTTGAGGGCGCGGGTGTGGCAGAGGACGATGATGTTGTTCATCTGTCACTTGATTGCTCGGATATAGACGCTGGTCTTTCCCAGTCGTCTGATGACGGAGGATGTCCAGGATGAGGGTGACCCTGAGGCTGCTGAGGTTGAGGCCCAGCATGTGTTGTCCGGTATGCGGGGCCTTAGAGCCAACGTGTCCCGGATTTTTGGGAAGGAGGTATGCCCACCAACTTCCGCGTCATCTGTCCCCGAGTCTACCACCCTTTTGGGTTCTTTGGTGGCTCCTCGGGTGTCCGCTCAGTCGGACTGCTCTCTGCCAGAAGGCACTATCGTGTCTTCAGCTCTGGTCAACGCCCAGTCTCGGGTTTTAAAGAAGAATTATTCTTCAACCCGTAGTCCTGGGTATGCTGGGTTGCAGCTCAGTGTTGGCGATTTGTCGGAGGTGCACGCCACTGACTATGCCACACATGATGGCCTGCTTGACCCTCAACCAGCTAAGCTGGAATCGAGGGAACTTGCAGCCTAGCCTGTTAAATCGGTGGACCAGGTGGTGTTCGGTCCCAAAGAATACCACAAGATGCTGATGCGTCTCTCCATCCAATTCCTGTCTTATATAGACTACCTGACGGTTTGTCTATATAGGGTATCCGACTTGCCTGAGGGTCGGATTAACGAGATAGAGCAGGCCGACATACAGGACAGAGTGACCTCTGCCCTGAACGGGCAATTGAGAACGCTAGCAGTTTTACAGGTGTCATCGCTCGTCAATGTCTCAGGGTCCACTGTATTTAGAGGGGCCCTTCCCTCTGTTCAGAAGGATTTGAAGGAGGCCTCGGTCACCTCTGCACTTCCGGTGAAGAGAATTCAGGCTTCGAAGGCCAGTACCTCGCAGGGTTCAGTGCCTTCTAAGAAGAAGGCTAAACCTTCGACTTCGCAGTCTTCTGCGCAGCCCAAGTATAAGCCTCCCTTCAAGGGCAAGAAATGGAAAGGTAAGAAGGGCAAGAACCTTTCTGGGGGTAAGAAGAAGGGTTCCTGACTTCCTTCTCCCCTCCTTGGTCGTGTCAAGCGACGGGTTTGTCCAGGGGGAATGCAGTCCTCCCGGCTCAAACTTAGGTCCTTCTCCCGCAGGATTAGGCTTCGGGGCAGCAGACGGTTCTCTTGCCTGGCAAGGTCTCGACTTGTCTCGACCAGATCTTCCTGTGGGAGTCGTCTTTCCACTTTCCTTCCAGATTAGAAGGAAAGTACGGAAGACGCATGGGTTTGGTCTGTGTTCAAGGAGGGGTTAGGCATTCCGCTAGTGCGGGATCCGGAAAAGGCTCTGGCGCTCCAGGTGGAATGAAGGACCATGCTTACCAAGGGCGCTGTCGAGGAGGTTCCTATCTCGGGATACACTCCCGGTTTCTACTCCAGAATGTTTCTGGTTCGGAAGAAGTCCGGGGCGTGGCGTCCCATCAAAGATCTAAGTGCCTTCAACAGGAACGCAGATTCTCCTCACTTCAAGATGGAGACTCCTCGGGGTATTATCGCCTCCGTGAGAGAGGGAATGTGGGCGACTTCAGTAGATCTGAAGGACGCCTACTTCCACATCCCCGTCAAGCAGTCGGCACGGAAGTACCTCCGTTTTACGTGCAACGGAAAGGTCTTCCAGTTCCGGGCCATGCCGTTCGGGCTCACGACTGCACCTTTGGTTTTCACCAAGCTGCTGCAGGTGGTCCTGGGATTCCTGCACTCTGAAGGAATAGATGTTCACTTTTATTTCGACGATTCCCTTATGCTCCACCTATTGAGAGAGTCTCTGGTGCAGGACTACCGGCTAGTTCTGAAAGTCTTACTCGCGGTCGGCTTCATTCCTTCCATAGAAAAGTCGGAGGTTTCCTCATTTCAGGATTTTGTTTTCCTTGGGAAATGTTTTAATACGGTTCAGGGCATCACCCTTCCACCGATGGAGATGTTCGAGAAGGCCAGGGCTTTTGCTCTGACCTTCATCTGCCGATCTAAAGTCCAGGTACGTTGGTTTCCCAACGCCCTGGTAGATGTGGTCTCCTTACGGAGACTTCACATCAGGCCTCTCCAGATGTTTCTCCTTGCCAACTGGGTCTCTTCTTCAAGGGATTGGGAAGCCTGGCTTCCTCTGAACCAGTCGGTCAAGGGGTTTGCACGCTGGTGTACTCATCAGGACAATGTTCTCCGAGGGGTTCCTTTGTCCAATGGGAATGTTGAGAGTTGGGGTCCTTGGTTCGTTTCTGGCTTGGTCTTGGTTTAGTCTCAGTGTATTCATCTCTGTTTCTGTTGTTGAGTATTTCAGACTTTTAACAATACCATTGTTTTCATCATATATATCCAGTGAAGTTTCTAGCGAGTCCCTATCATAGAGTTCATCGTATGGTGAGTCCAGAAGAGAATGTATGTGTCCTAAATTTGGAGGCGAGCACTGTATTTCAGAGAATGTGAGATGACGACACGATAGACAGCTTTATGGAGCGGTATCATTATAGAAGTCGATAAGATGGTTGTCTATTTGTTCGCAGTGATAGTAGTACCATCTGTTACATACGTCACATTGTATATCCTCTGTATACCTCTAATGCTACACGTTGTTTGCTGCAGTGTGTGCATACCTCTTAAATTATTCATGTCTGGTCTACATTGGAATGACTCCATTATGTCTGGAATGATGTCTTCTTGGAAGAGGGCCGTGTTTCTACCATTGCTTAAGAGTGAGCATTGGAAATTGTTGAAAGCTCTTTACCAAATGCATCGTTCTTGGAAGTTGTACACACAGCATTTTTCTGAAGTAGTTTGGATACCAATTAAGATGATACAAATCAATTTTGAGTTCTCTAGCTAGAATAGGAGAAAAAGGCGAAAGCTAGATGGTCCTTTGAAACTGGTGAAATTTGCTCTTTGTTACTAGTTAAAATGGGCAAAGGTACTAACTGTGTCGTTCTGGGAAGTTGTACACACGGAGCATTTTTATGAAGTTGTTTGTATACCAATTATACAAAACAATTTCGAGTTGTCTAGAGAAGCTACACGGTCCTTCTTTGTTCTAAAAAAATCAAATTTCAACGCAATATTCCCAAGGCATTCATCAACCGATTCCTGCACAAATGGTCTCAAATTGGAAAATGGTCAAAATTGAGATTTTGTTTAAATTCTATGTTCCTGGTCCTGGCTCGGGGTGAATTCCTATTTCAATCCTAATCAAACTCGGTGTGAATACTCTCTATGGCACCCCCTGTACGTGCAACATTCAAACGCTGGGCACCGGCCTTTGTTTTACATTATTTTCTTTTTTAATTTTGAATAACAAATATCACCCCAGAAAAGTAAAGTTAGAAAGTTATTCGGTATTTGAAAAACGAATAACTGTCCAACTTTACCTTGCCAAAAATATTACCTGGATGCACAACTTGAGGTGGTAGTTATCGTATGTATCTGGAAAGTTTCGTTGAAATCGATCCATAACTTTAGAAGGAGTTGTCCGGACAAAAAGCTTCAGGACTTTTTCAACAAAGGGTCATAACACTTTAAAACAAAGAGTACCGCGGGGCGGAACAATATACGCCCGCCCGTCGAATGTCATATAATGTTATATTTTCTTACATTGAAATAAGCATGAAATACTGCATCATTCTAAGAGTGGTTAGCTGACATGCTATAAATAATGTAGGAGAAAATCTCCGGACGAAAAAAAATCAAATACTGAAATGAACAAAGGGCAATAACTTTTGCAAAAATCGTCGAATCAAAATTCTTTTAAGGGAGACACAACTTCATATCATGATTATAATGTATACAAAGTTTCAAAGAGATCTGTTGAAAAATGTAGGAGAAGATTGCCGGACAAAAATCAAATAACAAATGAACAAAGGGCAATAACTGTTGGAAAAAATGTCAAATCAAACTTCTTTTAAGGGAGACACAACTTCATATCATGATTATGATGTATACCAAGTTTCAAAGAGATTGGTCAAAAAATGTTGGAGGAGATTGCCGGTCAAACAAAAGTTTACGCCGGCCGGCCAACCCCATACCATAATTTGACGGGTGTATAAAAAAAATAATACCTGGATACACAACTTCGGATACCTAGAAAGTTTCGTTGAAATTTGTCCCTTATTTTAGAAGGAGTTGTCCAGACAAAAAATTTCTACGGACAGACAGACATGCTGATTCCAGTATACCCCACTACCTTCGATGCGGGGGTTTAATAAAGAATAATAAGAAAGATACATATGTCTTCATTCAAATTTTAATAACAACATCGACGATATCAGCGAGACAATTTATACCCACATTCATTACCATCTCCATTACCCACTATAGAGCATTGGCTTGGCAGTTATACAAACGATTATAACATCGCACCGATGTACTGAACTTTTACTTACGTCCGTCAATAGGTTAAGGTAGACTGACAGTCTTCCTTTGATCAACAGTGTAACACACATGTAGGTGGCACATATCAATTTGGAAATGAGCTCATACGAAAATGTTAATTGACCGAACAACATCATGTTGAATGCTAATCAAAATAAGCAAAACAATCTGCTATTTTTTTTTTATCTTGAACGCACTCCGAATTATAATAAATGTTTATCATAATTTGCACAATGACTGGCAATAGCAGCAATCAAATTAAACATGCAATAAAACTGACTGATATCTGATAAGATTTTGAACGGTTTAGGATATGCTGCCAAATATAACACAGGATGATGATATTTAAAATATCATAAAGCTAATCGAAATAAGGTCTGTGATAGGTACGGTATGATGTGAAAACACTCAAGTATCGAGCACACGGGTTAGAACACTCAATAACATTCATTACGGTTAGGTTTCACGATTTATATAAATAAATATTAGTATGTCAAAACTGGTTAATTAGAAGTGATACAAGACCAAATAAAAAAAAGAAAGAAAAAAAAGAAAAAAAACCTCATTATCAATGTACCACATACGGAACACCTCATGGTGTCTCAGTCAGATACAGGAGTGTATGCAGGACATCCACAATTTGATACATTTATGCTTATAAGCAAAACGTTTAATTGTAGACGCTGGAATTTCATACGTGAACGTCACCCCTTGACGACGACTTTACAAATCTCTTGAACATAGAAATTTAAGAGGCGAATAAGGTAGGAACAGATTACTTAAGTTGTTTATTGGCCAACATTATGCATCTACCCAGGAAATCTTAATACTTGCAACATGTCAAATTGCATCCTCGATACCCCAGGGGTTACGCTCACTTTCGCTCTCTGCACCCCTGGAATATATGTCATAGTAAAATTGAAGGCAACGATCGAGGCTAGCTATTTAATTGGTCTCGGTTAAAAAAACCCATGACCAATCGCTATGCGACCGACAAATTCTTTCGATGTACATCAAAGGATCAAACTAGTCTAATTGTTTCATCAACAAGGTGGCGCGTGCTGAGCCTTCAATTTTGCTATGACATATATATATTCCAGGGGTGCAGAGAGCGTATATGAGCATAACCCCTTGATGATCGAGTCAAATTACGGAATAGTAAATCAAAGATTTATATATGCAAAAAGTTGAGACTGTTATCTTTTACTAACAAAAGGAAACTTAACAATTGGGCTTTTTTAATTGTCACCTTTGTCGTAGAGTTTGCTAGAACCTGACTATTATTATCATCATGTAGGTTAATGCCAAGACACGGAGCGAAGACAAATTTGGTACAGGTATCTTTCAACGGACTTTACATTTTCCGTTGGGGACTACTTCTATTCAATATCTTTGAAAATAAAATTAAAAGATTTGGTAAACATCTTAACTTCTATCTTTTAAAGCTTTGTATAATTTCAGCTTCGGTATATTGGTTAGACATAATGAACAGTTAGTCCCAAACAAAAAAATAAAGTCTGTTAAAATAGTCCTTGACCAACTTCACAAATACTATATGTCCACCAACATAATGATCATTCAAATTATTTCATTTAAAATGTTATCAACATCAGTCTAATGACATCGTTTCATGATCATGTTAAATTCCTTTTCAGTTAAAACAATCCATTTGTGGCTCTATGGTGACACTTATAACCAATTATAATTATAATCTTGGGGTCATCTGGTCTCATGTCAGTGTCTTACCGTGAGTCTGTTTATGTCTATGAATTGGAAGCTTTATTTCTGAAGTACGTGTGATAACACATTTCCAGGTAAAAACTCGATATTGGGTGTTGACATATCATCATCACGCACGTGTTCTATTGTTTACCAGATGGTACATTAATTTGCACTACGATATACTGAAATACCCGATACGCAATACGGCAATGACGACACGGTGTACATGCACATTTCGATCGAGTTAATTGAGTCCTAGCTGTACCTTTTCCAGAAGTACGTCACGAAAGTGGACACTGATGACGATGTGTGGAGCCACCTTAAATAGGAACACTACATACAAAGGTTTCATGACCTCTGTACATCTCCTTTTTATGGGTTTATCATAATGTATGTTATGCTGACAGGGGATTTGTACATTTATGTTTAAATTGTGTGATTTATTTCGAGTAAGCATGAGGACAACAACATTCTACCGGGTAGTTTCTATCATATAATATGTCAATCTTAATACAATTTTTATCACACACACTAAATCTCAAAAGTTTCAGTCTAAAGTTTTGGGACTAGACTAGTCACAAGTTTAGGTAAACTAATAGACATACAGCCCCATCACATAATCTACTACTGCCAGTGCATAAAAACATACAATAATAATAATCAAATTACACCAGACATTCATTAATAAATAAAACATCAACATCACATAATATACTACTGCCGGTGCATAAAAACATACAATAATAATAATCAAATTACACCAGACATTCATTAATAAATAAAACATCAACAAACATATATTGTAAATCTTGTACACAATAATTGAATTTATATTATAATTGAACAAAAACATAGAGGAATGTCAATCAGTCAACATAATGTTTGTTTACTACACAAAGTGCAAAATACAGTTTTATTATTTGGGTGCTTTGGATATAATTTCTTTCACACATGATATATATATTTATATGGAAATCTAAGAACTACTATACTTTGAAACTAGAAAAATCATCATTACTCATTGTAGTTATTTTAAAGCAGAGCAGATGAGTGGCAACCAAACATAAAGAACAGTTCACTAATTACATTGTGTCAAGTAAGATACTGTTACTTTGTTGAACATGACATTTACCATTACATCATGTCATCATGTTTGATATTGAAGCATTTAATTTGAAATATTATAGATGGGACATGGATTATGAATTTGGTAGAACATCTTGCCCAATCAAATACCATGACGAAGTGTGTATATTGTTTGAGCTCTCTTTTAAAATACCCCAAAATGTCCGGAGGACAATGTATGATATAGTCCGTATTTGGTAGGATATATTCCATATTTTAAAGTAAAGCACTGAATAGTTATCACATTACCTTATATTTACATGACAAAAGTCAATTAATATGACGATGTTATACACTTTACACAAAAAAAAAATCTAATTAATGAAAATTACAATAAATGTGATTCAAAATAATGATCGTCACAAGACTGAACAAAACATTTGTTAACTTCAAATAGTTCTTGAAAACAGCCCTGAGATTTTTTGGTTTTTTAGCCTTGAACAACAACATTGAGTTTATTGTTCAGGTCACCTAGGGTAAATAATCAGCATGTTTACATAAAAAGCCAGCAGATTTATTTGTTGTATGTATGACCTTAATGAAATTTATCGAAATTTAATCGAATAAAAAAATAAAATTTCGTTAAGGGCTATTCCAGAAATTAACACACAGGAGGCACTCTGATAAATAATGGGTGGTGGGGGTAACTGGAAATAGTGAATTCTTAGAGAGCTGTCCGTTACAAATGAATATTGTATTCATGTAAAAGCCCTAAGTATATTTTCCCAAAAAAAAGTTGAAAAAAATATGGTTAAAAAGAATATATAACCTCAACCATTTTAGTACACAACTATTGCTAACCAATATCATTAATCATAATCTTATCTGAAACACATAGAAAAGCAACATCTTTTAGGTTTTAAAAATGTTTTCAACTTCATCATTATATAAATTGTCACCAATCAATCAACAGTATTACAGTATAGTTGACTTGTTCTTAAAAAGGGAAGAAACAGCACAAATATAACAAACAAGAGGCCCAGAGGGCCTGTATCGCTCACCTGAATATGTTTAAAATAATTGGTATGAAGTAAAGATATAGCACTCCATGGTAGGTGCTGTAAGTACATATGAAATTTCAGAAAGATCCATTCAGTACTCGAGATAAAGCGAGAACAAACTTCAAACAGAGCCCCAGCCCTATGACCCTAGGGGGGTCATACCCACCAATTATACAAAATTGAGAACCCTTGGTCCAAGGATGCTCCAGACTAAATATGGAAAAAATCCCTTAATCTCGATGGTCGAAGAAGGATATACAAAATTGATCCGAGTCCCCTTGGCCCAAGGATTCTCCAGACTAAATTAGGATAAAATCCCTAAATCCCTATGGTAAAAGAAGGATTTTAAAGGTTTTATCTCTATTTCCCCTATTGGGCCCCGCCTCTCTGCCTCCAGGGGGGTTAGACACACCGTTTATACAAAATTGGTTCCCCTTCACCCAATGATGCTTCATACCAAATTTGGACAAAATCCTGTCATTCGTACAGAAGAAGGTATTTGAAGAATTTGCTATGTTTCCCCTATTAGGCCCCTCCCTTCTGTCCCCAGGTGGGCCACACTTGCTGTTTATACGAAATTGAGTTCCTTTTGTCCAAGGATGCTCCAGACTAAATTAGGATAAAATCCCTCAATGCATATGGTAGAAGAAGGATTATAATGGTTTTACTTCTATTTCCCCTATTGGGCCCCGCCCCTCAGGTCATAAGGAGGCCACACCCACCGTTTATACAAAATTGGTTCCCCTTTACCCAAGGATGCTTCAGACCAAATATGGTAAAAAAAAAAATCATTCCTACAGAAGGAGAAGGATATTAAAGAATTTGCTATATTTTCCCTATTGGGCCCCGCCCCTCAGCCCCCAGGGGGGCCAGACCCACCGTTTATATAAAATTGGTTCCCCTTTACCCAAGGATGCTCTACACTAAATATGGAACCAATCCTTTCATTCCGACAGAAGAAGAAGGATTTTAAAGAATAATTTGCTATGTTTCCCCTATTGGGTCCCTCCTCTAAGGCCCTGGCGGGCCAGACCCATGGTTTATACAAAATTGGTTCCCCTTCACCCAAGGATGCTTCAGACCAAATATGGAACAAATCCTTGCATTCCTACAGTAGAAGAAGCATTTTCAAGGTTTAACCTCTATTTCCCCTATTGGCCCCGCCCCCCAGCCCCCAGGGGGGCCACACCCACCATATATATACAAAATTGAGCCCCCTTGGCCCAAGGATGCTCCAGACTAAATTAGGATAAAATCCTTTAATCCCTACGGTAGAAGAAGGATTTTAAAGGTTTTACCTCTATTTCCCCTATTGGGCCCCACCCCTTACCCCAGGGGGGCACACCCACCATTTATACAAAATTGAGTCCCCTTGGCCTAAGGATATTCTAGACCAAATTTAGTCAAAATCTACTCGGCCGTTCAGGACTAGTAGCGTTTTAAAGGAAAAGTTGACGGACGGACGACGGACGCTACAGGTGAGCTAAAAATTCTACAGTGACTGGCATGGTGTACATGTACATTTTATCACAGAAAGCTCACATAAAAATATGTAACAGACATGTCAAACCACAATCAAAACATATCCTACAAACTGGACTGGGACTATTGATAGTAAACCTAACGCGTATAGCTCTGACAGGCGGTAGAGCATTGATCTAACATTCAGAGGTGTTCTGTCCTGTGGTACAGTGCCCAGGATATAAATGCATCAAACAATATTATATGGGTTGGTAGGGTGGGGCGGTGAATAACTCAAGGAGGCTGAGGTTTGATTCCCCTGAGGTTAAAAGGTTTGGGGTCACCTGTCTGACTACCTGGGTTTTCTCCGGGTACTCCGGTTTCGTCCCACATTAATACCCCCGGCACACTAACATTCGGGTAACCATGAGTGATGAATAAAAGTCGAAATAATTTGTTTCATAATTGTTTTAAAACAAATAAAGTTTCTATTTTAAACATGTCACAATCTAACTTTTATATACACAGCTACTGGTACACTTCACAAACATTTCAATCATTGTCACATGGCACTCCCTATATATACTGTACCAATCTTTGATTTCATAAACTTTCAACATTCAAATTATGAGATCTGTTATGAACAACATTTGTTTAAACAAAAAAAACCAACTTTTATAGATATAGTTAACAACCTCATAACAGTTGTTAACATTAACAAGTTACAATTGTATCCATGTTTTAACATTAACTAGTGTAGTTTAGATATTCTGAGCAGGTGCTTGTTCGCTTGACCGCTATATCAGCTAAAAACAACCTTCACTGACTTGATAGAATCTAGATATATGAAGGTTATCCAGTAAGTAAAAAAACGTAAATATGATTTTGTTTAATTCTATTTAATCAACATAATGCTATTTCCAAGCATCTAATTTATTTGGCAACCTCAATATTGATCTTGAAATGAAACTGTGAAAAAGAATCCTTGGAAAAACTTTTGTAATTAAATACTAACAATGTACGATATGAGCTATGATGTGTTACTAAATGGCAAATTTTGAGTCTAAAAGACACTCATTCTGGAGCAATACCATGTTTACCGATTACAATCGATTTATATTACATATCAAGAGCAAAAACACACATAAAATTATCTATAAAACTAACAAGAGAAAAAACAACGAAAATAAAACATAAAGGAAAATAAATATAAAGTTGTTCAATGCATGGCTAGGCTTCTGCTGATATGTCGTTGATTTCCGTAACTTCGTGGTATATCTGTCTACCACCCTTCACAGATTTGTCCTGTTTTTGCCCCAAGTGGTTTCTCTATCATCCCTCTGTGCTTCTGATGTCGCAGTGCTTACAACTGTATGACATCACTTGTTACATTCATGTGACATCATATTACAACCGGCTTGTTGGCATAGAAAGCATTCTTTCCTGCCAAAAAATTCTTCTTCCACGGTGGGAAAAATAATAACTCCCCGGCCACTTTATGAGGAGAAACAAAAAATCTTACCTGAGGGTTTAGTTAAATATCAACTGCAGTCACTCTTGATTCAAACTCTCGTGATTATAGCTGTTCGTCTGGGATTTTTTTTCTCATCCTGTGTCTAGTAATGCTAATAATCACCTCTATATATAAATACAGTACGCTCTTCCTAAACTGAACTCTAGTCTTATCCAAATTTTGGTTCAGACACTGATAATGTAAATAAGTAAACGCACTCTTTTTAAACAAAATGATGAGGTAATGGGTATCCGGTTTACATAAAATCTACTGTGTTAATTCAACTATGGAATTCAAAAGAGTATTTAAAGAAAATGCTACAAGTATTAAGAATAAGACAGGAATATGTCTGTACAGTATTATCTTGACTTCTTGACAACATTTTGGAATGTCAGAAAAATAAACTAAATCTACAGGTTTAACATTGTAACATATTCTCTGTTTGTGTATCCTGTGGTCTAACAAAATCATACTTTAGAATGCACTTATATTCTTTTAAAACTAGAAATGGAATATTCTTATGCATTAAATATCCATTTAAATAACCAGATTTTAATCTTTGCAAAAGGTCGCTGAAGAGGGTGACCAGAACGAAAGGGGGTGCTTACATGTGTTTTTGACAGAAAAAAGCAGGGAGGGTTATTTGATAATCACAGTGATTATATGGTACTGTTGTAATTGCTTTGTTCAAACTTTCTTTTTAAGAGTTATCACAGCAATCTCTTTTGATGTGAATGTGCGCATTGGGATACCCCAGAAGTTGGTGCCTTGGGATACATAGATGTGGCTGTGTTGTCCGTGGGGATAAAGTCCTACGTAGTACGGGTTTGTGAGGTATGCTCCGATCACCAGCGGGAACATCTGACCTCCATGGGTGTGACCTAAAATAAATGGTGACATTCAGCTCAATGTAAAAATCATTCTCCATATAATACATGTCACAACAAGTGATGCATGAGATTTCATCTGTTTTAATGTCATGATTATCTTACATTTAATTTCAATGTTTATTTACTCATTTTTGTCTATTTGCCTCAAGGAAAATCATCCATTTAGTGATACATGTATGCATTTTTAATCCCCTGGGCATGTCTTTTTTTAAAAACTATTTAAACCCAACTTGAACAAGGCTAAGTATTGTTAGCAATATGCAGTCCCCTTCATCTTCACAAACTTTGGGTGTCTATCATCCCTTCAGGTACTCACATACAAAATCGGGCAATTCAAGAATTGTGGGTTATAGATTATAGAAGATATATGCCGAGGGCAAAGTGACACGCAGTAAGGGCCAGACCTAGATATATATATGATGGGGTAAGGCATCAGTTTTACGAAATGGGAAAATCAGTCATCCCATGAGGTACCGGTGTACACAATGTGACTATGTAGGTGACAAAGTGTTTGAATTATTCTCCAGGTAAAGTGAAACACAACTACGTAATGGTCTTTTGTTACATTTTTAGAAATATCATATGCTTTTTCACACAACATACGGTACCGTGTTGAAAGTTTTTTCCCCTTGAAAACAGTAAATTTACAACCTTTTACCGAAATTTAATCCACTTTTTAAAATATTTATTGTTGTCACGATCGCATGTAAATATTATATATTATATCATGTATTGTGGTGTTATTGTTTATGTTTACTATTGTATGTGTAACAGGTGGGTGCTTAGCTCAGGTAAGTACACTAGAGAACGGAAGTGCACATGCCGGGGGTGAGGATTCGTCACACAGGTAACATACGCGAGACGTATACATGTGGTAATGGCGATGTGCTAAACATTACCTGTGTCAGACATATTCCATGGATTCAGGCACAGAATAAAGACTGTGGGGAGTAACTAATATAATACTCTTACTTCACTAATTTGTATCTTGGAGTGTCTCTGATCCCCGTAAATGCATTTCTAGTGTATATGTACCTTGACGTGCAGTCCACTCATGCGTAGCGATAGGGCAAGTGTAGTACAGGTGTATATTGATTGTTTACATCATGCTAATATGTTTGTATTTCGATGTTTATATTGATATAGTTATATCAGAATGTAATGTATCATGCATATTGTTTATAATAGTCTGATACGATACGTACAATGAGTGTAATTGTCCATATAAATGTCATTCTGACCAGTCAGTATTGTCCATGTAAAAAAGTATGGCAGCCTTGAGTCGCCATATTTGAATTGAATATTTGATCGTGTTTGATGATATAAATGGACCGACACGTTGTAGAACTGTTAATATAGATGAATATTTTGTAGAATATATATATATATAATATGTGTCAGGGCTATTTATTGCATTAGGCTAATTTTCAGGTAGGATGTTATTGTAGAACGTTGTATGAAGAGAAGATGGGAAAATATATTGTATCTATTTTATCTATTTTATTTTTTAAAGCATTCCATGACGGATTGATATTCCTGCGCCGACCAGGACCCTGTCTGTAACGACGACTTGGGCATCAGGACCAATCTTGAGATTAGGTCAGTCACAGGAGGGTGTTTGTTGACGATACGGAAGGGTCATGGTGCCAGAAAGGAGAATCATTGTGTCGACCGACAGGAGCGACCAACTCCGAGTGGTGACTAGCGGACTAGTTAAGTGACATGGTGTATCCGGACAACACCGCTAGTAAAGTATAGTTACCTGTGGGTAATATACAGAAACACTTTGTCTGTTTACAGACTTCATATCAGACGTAGCTTCTCTGGACGTGAACTGTATGTGCTGCGGTACAGTATTGTTTCAGGTGATCTGTGCTGCGGTACAGTATTGTTTCAGGTGATCTGTGCTGCGGTACAGTATTGTTTCAGGTGATCTGTGCTGCGGTACAGTATTGTTGTGGTGATCTGTGCTGCGGTACAGTATTGTTGTGGTGATCTGTGCTGCGGTACAGTATTGTTGTGGTGATCTGTGCTGCGGTACAGTATTGTTTTGGGTGATCTGTGCTGCGGTACAGTATTGTTGTGGTGATCTGTTCGTGTAGAACAGATGGTGTGCTGTCGACCAGACGTTGACCTATGGAACATTGTTTTTGGGACACTTGAGCAGACTGTGGTCCTGATGAACTGTAATATTCTGATTAGAGGATGCATGGGTTGAGAGTGAGTGTGATAGTGAGTAATAGTGAATTTGTATTTAATAAATTGTATGTATTTTCATGATCTTTCTTTGTGTTGCTCTTTATATCAAAATACCTTAAACCGACGCTTGTCCGGCGTTACAATTGTTCTCCGACATATTTGTTTAATTTTTACAACAAAAAATATTACCACCAACGCAGACACTTAGAACAAAAGAATTTTATGCATAATGAAATAAATCCATGTGGAACCAAATTATTGGGGGAAAAAGGGTTTAGCTTGTTTGGTGCGATTACACAAACCTGATAGAATAAGGTCAATCCTGTGCTCAGAAGCAAAGGCCATTTCAGCTGCCTTGGGCTGGTGGGCCAGTAGCAGTCTGGGTTGGTCGGCACTACACCCTTTTATGGCCTTGTCCAGGTTGAAGCCGTGGTCCTTGTAACTTTAAACAAATGATCAAGTGTGTTATCTTCATAAAGCATATAGTTGATCACACAATACATTAAAAGTGCAATTACCTTCATAACACATATAGATTTGTTCAAAATGGTTATATCCAGTCCCAATTCCTTTTAAATAAATTTGAGCTAAAATAATCATAAAAACTTGAAATATACATTAAATGTACCTGGTAAACTCATTTTCAAGTAAATTTTTCGTCTAGAAAGCGGACATGTAAGAAAAGTTATTGTAATCAAAGAATATGTAATTGTTTTTCCTATTTTGCATGAAATGAAACATGCCAAACAATAGGTTATGTCTTCCTTGAAATATAAATGGGTTGTCAAATTAAACTTACTGTATCCGTGAAGCCTCTAGATCATCTGTTCCCACAAGGCAGATTTGTTGAGAGGGTGGGGCATGTTTTGGTAGGTTTACATTGCTATTGTGGAGCACAGTCACACCTATAGATTCCAGGTACACAAACCAGTCATCTACAGCACTTGCATAGTACTCGTGATTTCCTGAAACAGATACACATTTCTGTACAGTAACTAAAACCATATACAAAAGCCAAATCAGAAATCAAAGTGTAAACATATAGTTACTGATGTATGACAGCATTCATAGTCGCCTGTACCGGCATTAACATCTTCCTTCCATTATAAAGCTCCTTCAAGCCAAAAAAAGGACTTATGTTTCCGCTATCATCTACAGAAAAAATAAAAACTTTAGGGTAGGCACAAAAATGTAGGGTAGGTAGGGCTGGCAGTAACACAATTGGCCTCACAATTGCTGCTTCAAATTACCTTTTAGTTTTGAAGATAATTTGATGGAAACTAGTCGACTTCTAGTTGTCCAGACAAGATTGTGTCTACAGAGACGCAAGCTGATATTCACTTTCAACTAGTTTTCTTCATAATTTGTGACAAACTTTAATTGTGGATCTGTGTCTCGTCTTTCACTTTTGTTTGTTAATTTTCAGGGAATGAGGTAAATTGTTTGGTATACCTGTCACAAAGAAGGTACCATACTTGGACCTTATGTTCTTGATTGGATCTGCTGCCTTTCTGAGGTCATCTAGTCCTCCGTCTACCAGGTCCCCCACGATTACCACCAAATCTGCAAGCACAATATACCAGTAAAGTGATGATGTATGATAACTCATTGATTTATACATATAACATACAATGTACACATCCGTAGTCAGACTCAAACTAAGTCAAATTCATTGTTCAGTTAAAAAAGGAATATAATTATAAACAAGAGGCCCAGAGGGCCTGAATCGCTCAGCTGGATATCTAAGCAATCATGGCAAAATATTCTCCAAATGAGATCAAAGGGAATATGCCAGACCCCAATGCCAATTCTTGTAGTATGTCTGTATCAGATTTTTAATGCCCAGCAATTTAATGTATGGTTATCGGGTGGGGATCTCAACTGTTTCCAAGCTGTGACTCAGAAACTAGATCCCTAGGGTTGTAGCCAGACCCCAGGATCAATTCTAATATCATGACTGCATTCTTCTCTTTTTGTCCAGCATTTGTATTTATAGTCTTGGGGTGGGGATCTCAACCGTTTCAAAGTTATGACCCAGGGGTTAAGTCTGCAAGAGTGGGGTAGACCCTGGGGTCAATTCTAATATCATGACTGCATTCGTCTCTTTATGCCCAACAATTGTATAGACAGTTTTGGGGTGGGGATCTTATCATATGTGCATGCTTCTCTTTATACTCTAAAATTGTATATATGCATGGTTATACTGTGGGGATCTCAACCATTTCCAAGTAAAACAGTTTTTTTGGCCCCACCCNCTTCCAGTCAAATATGGTTGATATCCAGTGCATAATTCTACAGAAGAAGTCGTTAAAAGCAATATAGCCAAATTGCCCCCTTTTGGCCCTGCCCCTCAGCCCCCTGGGGGGTCAGCCCAACCATTTGTACAATTTTGAATCTCTGCTACCTAGGGATGCTTCCAGTCAAATATGAGTGATATCCATCTCTTAGTTCAAGAAAAGAAGACGCTTAAATCAATATAGTCCAATTGCCCCCGCCACTCAGGCCCCTGGGGGGCCAGGCCCAATATGGAACAAATCCTTTCATTTCTACAGAAGAAGAAGGATTTTAAAGGATTTGCTATATTTCCCCTATTGGGCCCCACCCTTCAGGCCCCTCAGGGGCCAGACCCCCGGTTTATACGAAATTGGTTCCCCTTTACCCAAGGATGCTTCAGACTAAATATGGAACAAATCCTTTCATTCCTACAGAAGAAAAAGGATTTTAAAGAACTTGCTATGTGTTCCCTATTGGGCCCCGCCCATCAGGCCCCTTGGGGGTCAGACCCACGGTTTATACAAAATTGGTTCCCCTTCACCCAAGGATGCTTCAGACTAAATATGGAACAAATCCTTTCATTTCTACAGAAGAAGGATTTTTTTTTTTGTTATTTTTCCCCTATTAGGCCTGCCCCTCAGCCCCCAGGGGGGCAAGACCCACTGTTTATAAAAAAGTGGTTCCCCTTCACCCAAGGATGCTTCAGACTAAATATGGAACAAATCCTTTCATCCCTACAGAGTAATAAGGATTTTAAATAATTTGCTATATATTCCCCTATTGGGCCCACCCCTCAGCCCCCAGGGGGGGGGGGCAGACGCACCATTTATACAAAAAAAAAATCTCCTTCCCCAAGGATGCTTCTGACAAAATTTGGTCAAAATCTGTTCAGTCGTTCATGACAAGTAGCAATTTTTAGGAAAAGTTGATGGACGGACGACGGACACTGCGGTATGGCATAATTTATATAAGCTCACCATGGTCCTTCAGAGCAGGTGAGCTAAAAAGGGGTATATTTTATCCACTACATTATTAATAAAGATAGATTTTATACAGCTTTGAAAACAATTGTGATTTTTTTACATTCGTGCTAAGTTATCAGAGTCTGAAAAATGTTATGTGTGTTCTGAAGAACCGCCAAGCTTTCGATTCAGAAAAAAATATCATACTACCTAGTATACCCATAAAACACAAGTTAATACTAAGACGTAAAAAAAAGGAGCCCATGAAATATATACCATATTAATAAAAAATGAAGTTAAACCCACCGCCCAAAATAAATGGAATCAAAATTTCAATATTGATGAAGATACATGGAAAAATATAAACAAATATCCTTTCAATACCTGTACCAGTTCCAAACTACAATGGTTACAATTCAGAATAAATCATAGAATTCTAACCAAACATTTTTTTTATTTCAAATTGGTAAATTAGATAATAATATGTGCACTTTTTGTAAAACTCATCCAGAAACAATAACACATTTATTATGGGATTGTGAAAGAGTATCTAATTTGATCGAAAATATAAGAATTACTATTATTGCTAAAAATCTTGGTCTTCAATTTAATAAACAAGAATTTATCTTTGGCAACCAAATTAATAAATATGCAAAGTTCAAGTTGGATAACTTGATATTACGCACGATAAAACAATACATATATAAATCAAAATGCCTAGAAATAGAACTCAATCTGAATGGTCTAAAAAATCATATCAAATTCGAATTAAAAGCTCACAAAATTCTAATACCTAAAAGTAACATTAAAAATAAAATACAGATTAACACACAAATTCATCACTGGTTGCAAATTTAAAAATTAAAAGATACTAAATTTAACATCTTTCTGTCCTAGGTTTCCCTTGTCCTTCTGTCCTAGGTTTCCCCTGTCCTTCTGTCCTAGGTTTCCCCTGTCCTTCTGTCCTAGGTTTCCCCTGTCCTTGCTTTATCCCACATGTCGTGTCCTTTGTCTTTTGTGTGCATTTGATTTTTGTCTGTATACCTAATGTCACGAATACCATTTATTTATTAATCATTTATTTATACATTAATTTGTGTGGGTGTGTAACTGTTAGTGTATGTGTGTGTTTGTGTGTGTATTCTTTTTTGTCTCTGTATATAGGTACATGCTTGATAAGTATTTATTCATAGTGAATTAAAAAACAAAGTGTTAGCAACAACTCTTACCAGGTAAGCTTTAGGGGCTTTAACAACAATGATATTATAAAAGGATATCTACATGTATAATATAAACAAGACCCATCTTAAAGATTTCTGGATCCGGAGTCCCCTACATTTTTTTGGGGACTCAATATGATAAGCAGGGTGTGTATATATATGTAGTAACGATTTCCTAGAGCCTCTGATAAGGGTTGTACCTGCATGGACTACATACAAGTATAATTACTAGCTAGTCCAGTTGTCAAAATATTGTGATTGAACCAAAGAAAAATTCACCATGAGTCAGTAATAAGTGACTAGAGAGTATCCTACCCTTCTGCAAGATGCTCCCATCCATAGATCAGGAAAGAGCTCTTCTCGAGTGTTCCTGAGTACAACCAAACTTATGGCAGCATGTTACGAGGGTTATTTACAGTTCACATGCTCCTACCTGGGTACCAATGTAACTGGGGTCACTTTCCAACCCTACCTACCTGGGTACCAATGTAACTGAGGTCACTTTCCTACCCTACCTTCCTGGGTACCAATGTAACTGAGGTCACTTTCCTACCCTACCTGCCTGGGTACCAATGTAACTGAGGTCACTTTCCTACCCTACCTGCCTGGGTACCAATGTAACTGAGGTCACTTTCCAACCCTAGCTGGGTACCAATGAAACTGGGGTCACTTTCCAACCCTACCTGGGTACCAATGTAACTGTGGTCACTTTCCAACCCTACCTGGGTACCATTGTAACTGAGGTCACTTTCCAACCCTACCTGGGTACCAATGTAACTGTGGTCACTTTCCAACCCTACCTGGGTACCATTGTAACTGAGGTCACTTTCCAACCCTACCTGGGTAGCAATGTAACTGAGGTCCCTTTCCAACCCTACCTGGGTACCAGTGTTACTGGGGTCACTTTCCAACCCTACCTGGGGACCAATGTAACTGAGGTCACTTTCCAACCCTACCTGGGTACCAATGTAACTGAGGTCCCTTTCCAACCCTACCTGGGTACCAATGTTACTGGGGTCACTTTCCAACCCTACCTGGGTACCAATGTAACTGAGGTCCCTTTCCAACCCTACCTGGGTACCAATGTAACTGGTGTCACTTTCCAACCCTACCTGGGTACCAATGTAACTGAGGTCACTTTCCAACCCTACCTACCTGGGTACCAATGTAACTGAGGTCACTTTCCAACCCTACCTGGGTGAAAACACTATATATAATGTGTATTGTACATGTATATTAAAAGTTAAGAACCAAGTTTCCCCAAAATCTTTTGGCGATATTCAACAGAAATGGTCAGAAGATTCCGATACTATACATTTATCTGATGTATCGTGATCAGGTGCTCAACTTATATTCTTGGACAAGAAATTGAATGAAAAAAGCAAAATCTGCTCTATCTTTCTCCACAAATTTTTACTTTAGCAAGACTAGTATTTCTGTCTATAGTTTTTTTTTTAAATTCTCATTTGGGCTTTAACACCTGTATAATGTATTGTAGGGTGTTGGGTTTTTTTGCCTTCAATCCTGTTTTAGGATGAAAGTTTTTCTAGCCCATTTAGTAATGGCATGGGTGGCTTATATTTAATTATAGTCACATTTAATTTTGTTCTTGGTTTTTCTTGTAATTAGACTTTAACATGTATACTTTTTCTTCTTCCAAATCTTTGAGTGGGCATCCCAAGGATATGATTCAACATTCGGAGCGTGTGCTGGTTGGCAGTTAAAAACCTCTTGGGCAGTATACAATTAAATCTCTGGAGTACAAACTTATCCAGAGAAGGCCTTGTGACCTGCTGGAAGGCTGTCCAGCTTGGTCTTAAAGGCCGCCAGGGTTGGGGCAGTCGCCATCTCAGGTGGGAGGCTATTCTACTGCTGTGTTGTTCTGGGGAAGAAGGATTTTTTGTAACATTCCTTATTTGCCTGTGATGCACGCAGCTTATGAGATCCTCTTGTTCTTGTGTTGCCTCTTGAGGTCTATTTATCAGCCGGGATATCCAGGTCGTTCTGGATCTTGTACATCATGGTCAGTCGAGCTTTGGATTGTCGTAGCTTCAGACTTTCCCATCCGAGTTTTTGAATGATGTTGGTGACTGTGCCTGGTGTATATGTGTGACAAACCTGGCTGCCGTCTCTGTGTCTTCTCAATGGTTTAATCAGGATTGTTGTTGCTGGGTCCCATACTGTTGAAGCATACCCTCAAGTTGGTCGCACAATGGTTTGATAGGCAGCTTCCTTGACAGGCTTCTTACAATTCCGTAAGTTCCTCTTGATGATTTGATGTTGTTGAAATGGTCATTCCACCGTAGGTCTTCACTCACAGTCACTGCGAGGTACTTGCTCTTCTCCTCCCTCTCAAGAATGTGGCCATGAAGAGAATAGTTGGTGATTATAGGGTGCCGTTTGTTGCTGATATGGAGGACAGTACACTCTTCCGGGTGGAACGACATCTGCCACATGTGCTCCCGTCTTTCCAAGGCTGTCAAGTCTTCCTGCTACGCACACACATCCTCTCTACTCTTAATGTGCCGAAACAAGATGGAATCATCAGCAAAGAGACGAACGTTTGAAGTGATACATTCAGGCATGACATTTATTTAGGCTAAAACAGTAATGATATCTTTTACATTCTTTATCTTGTATTTCATTTACTCTATCTATTTACTTTTTATACATAATGTACATCCGTGTCCCCTTGTGTGAGTAATGTGTTTTACCCATGTTGTCCTGTCCACGTGAGTTAATATTAAATTGAATAAATGTTATATATTTGTGTGTGCATGTACGTGTGAATGTGTATTTATGATTTGTATTTGCCATTTGTAGACATTCGTACATCAGGGTATATACCCGTAATAAACAACCGAATTGAACCCAAAAGACCGTGTTGAGTGGTATTTAATGGCCGTCGCATTGGAAACGGCTACATATATATTTAAAATTATATTTATGAATTAAAAAGTACCTATAATATTAGGGGAAAACAAAAAAGATTGAGGGGGGGG
>NW_018480069.1:609416-621071 GCF_002113885.1 Mizuhopecten yessoensis | reverse complement strand
GGGGGGTGGATCCCCTGATGTCAGATTTAAGCAGAGTGTTATACTCACCCGAGTGAATATTATTCACCATCTTGACAATCCTGTTCATTTCCCGTCTTCCATTCACAGGCCCCAAGTGGATATCAGGTATATGTGTTATCGTAAGTCCTTCTAAATTGTCGGGCAAGTCCTTCACAGATATTGTTGTATTCGTTATGGTGGGAAGTTTTCTGGTATTGTAAAACCCATACATACTGAATGTTACGGCATATATGATTGCCATGATAACTGCCGCTCTGTGTCTTAGTGTCTGCTCAGAAACTAGTTTCACAAAGAAATTCAAAATTGTGACTAGTACAAGTCCTGTGGCCATTTGAACATGAAATCCAAGCATGAAGTAAGATACAACACTGTACATATGAGGATTGGTCTGGACAAAGAATACATTACTTATGTAACTTCCATGGGCTAGGAAAAAATATACCAAAATTATTAATTTCCAAAACCGCCCACCTGTGTCACTTCGAAACCTACTTTCAGAGTTTCTGTCAAGATTTTTGGGCGACTTCTTCTTTAAGGAGAAAATGTTTTTTGTATTTCTCCAAACAAAATATGAGACACAGCCAAGTACTGATTGAATAAATACAATGAACTCTGCCCTTATTATCCGCCCTTTCAAGGAGTAGTCAGTCAAGGACATCACCCACTTGTTGAAGTAATACACAATAATTACTAATATTGTGAGCCCCAACGTTCCTGCCCATATATATCTCATGACGTTCGGCATCTTGCGTTTAGCTTGTACCTCCTTCCCTCGGTTACAGCACCCGATATCGATCATATAGTTATATAGAATTATACACGCTTTTCTATACAGTTCACTGAAGGGATCCTTGAACGCGACCGGCGATGCCGTTTACATCATTTAAAAATATATATTAAAAAGGCAATTTATTTCTTATGTACACATTAAATTTGTATTCATATTGCTTTTGATTATATTTAATGAATATTGTTAACAATCTTTCTTCCTTAAACATTTCAATACATTGCATATCAGTGCGTAAGCTGACAAAGTGAAAGTAGAATTATTTTCTTAATACCTAAGCGACATTCAACCACTACCACATCATCAACAAAAGCATGTGAGTGTAAAATGAATGTAAAAAACGGTTTTAAATGTTTGTAGGCAACCAGAATTTCTTCGTATTCATCAAATGGGAAATATGTAGGAAATGGAATAATATTTGTTACAATGATGTGATATCATTCATGCAGATGCCAGTCAGGTGCAGTAATCATCCAAGTCCAATATTATAATATATACGTTAGTGCAGGCAAATTCGCCATGTACATAAAATTCGACACCCTGTGATGAAAATGCCAAATGACGTCATAATACATAAGTTGTGACGTAAATAACGTCACCATAGTCTTCAACACAGTTAAAGCCTTCAAATATTTGTTCACAAATATTTTGACAAGAAGAGGTAAAGTTGTGTGACCGCACAACGCACAAAAATACTGAGCATACATCGTCCACACACCGTCCGCACATCGTCCACACATGGTGCGCGCAACTGGGTGATTTAGCAGTCATTCACCCCGTTGTGCGCTTCTCTCCGCACAACTGTGCGATTTGGTACAATTTGTTGATCAATATTACAGAATGAAAAAAATACGGAAGGCTAGCTCATATGCAATAATGTACACTGTATATATTACTGCAATTTCTCATCACAATAATTAAGATAACATACAATTTTACAATGTGTGTAACACAGTATACAGTGGCCGTTAGACTGTCAAGAATGGATTTGGTTCCTAGCTAAGTAACAGAACAGGTAAATAGCAATTTGATGATTGACCGGAGTTTTACCTGACCAGTGCCTGACACATAGAGCTGCTATGTCATACCGTATGACCGTTATGAAAACATGCACAGCTGGGCGGGCGGGGGAAAACTATGGCCCAGGTAAAAAGTGGCTAAAGTAACATGTTTACCTGTATTGCCGAGATTGTGTTGTAATTTTACATGTGTCGATTAAGGTTGTTTAAAAACCACCGAAAACACCATTTCTGAATTTTAGAAAGTATAGACAGAAAGATAAGCTTTTAGATGTAGCAATCAAGTGTATATGTTTAAACACGAAACCGTATATATTGTTAAGCCATTCCTTAATTTACACCAACCACGATTGTTATCGCCCAACGTTCGTCGATCGTCCGCACAAATGTGCGCAAGCAATGATCGTCCAATTTTTTATCTTCGCACTTCGTGCACACATCGATCACACTCCGTGAACACATTGTGCGCACACCGCACATCGTGTTACCTTGTGCGATCCCACAATTGTATAAGAAAGGAAAAGAAATGCAATTTGTGTTATTGTGGGACGAATATTTTGTCATCTAAACTAATCTAAACTGATGGTTTTGAATTATTTTAAATGCATTACATACAAATTGAAAATACTCATATCTCAACGCTAAATTGCTGTTTTATGAATTGTTTTTCTACTGAAGACCCAATGCTTGTTTATGGAAATGATGCCCGGAGAGATTTTCCATTTTCATACAATAGAAAACAATCAACCAGTATCTTTTTAAAAGTTTTGTTTGCGTTTAACATTCAGCCATCTATAAATACAACACTTAAATCAAAATTCCATCTGGAAATTTTCTAGATTTATATAAATACCTGGAAAGAATTTGTTGTCAGGCTGAAAGTACTGCTGTACAATCACGCTATGATTGTACATAGAGACCGACAACAAGCGTTGTTAACCAAAGACTGATTTTTTAAATGAAAAAGTAAGTACATTTACAACACCTGGGGCAGTCCCTGTTGAATCAGTTTTCCAAAAAAGCAAGTAATTTCATTTTATTGTCAGATGTTTTCCGTTGATGTGTAAGACAATCAGAGATATACATGTGACAAATTATGCAAAAGTCGGGGGGAAAAGATGACCGTTGAAAGCCCTGGAGCCTCTCATCCAGACCCAATTGAAAAAAAATAAGTTTGGACACCGATTTGGAAGTTTATATATGTTCATGACTGAGTCTTTATTGCGATGCATGTAAATTGACCTCATCTTAGCCAATATATCCCAGCCATCTTACTCAAACAGCATTAACCAGTTTCTTTAAGTTGTCGAAATTGAACTATCACAACAAAAAAACCCATTTATTTCAATGTTAATCATTGTTACTCACACACATTTGGAGCTGTTCGTATCAGTACAACTTGTGTAACGTAAACATACATTACTTGCAAATTAGTGAAATGTTTGAAAGTGGTGAAACTGCCTGCACCTTTGAGCAAAACCACGGAAGGCCTGATGACATCACAAATATTGCTGTACTGGTGCTTGTTTCCGTTTTGATACATGCGTAGTTGGTCGAATTATTAACTGAAACCCTTACTATTGTGATGCCTTCACTAACGTTGCATGTATAACATTAGTATATTTAGAAAAGTTTTAATGTTATTCAAAAATTACTGGCCCCCCAAAAGAAGCGTTACATTATTGTATTGATAGTATTTCATCAATGTATTGAAAATGCTGTAATTCACACTGTCAAAATCAATATCAATATCTGTTGTACACTATATAAAATAAATAGACTTCAGTTTCATTTAAATGTGTCCATGAAACAACTCCAGAGGTATTTATTTAGCATACGTAAAAATCAAGTTCAAAGAATCAGTATTGTATGAAAGAACCCCTGGAATTGACCACTGCCTGTAAAGTTAAACAACGATGTTGCATGGAAGTGATGAGACGGTTCCTAGATCTCATCAGGATCTTCCCCCACTCTTCCTGTAAGGCCATCCTCAACTACATTGTAGCTGGTGCAACGTTTGAGGCTGCTGACGTCAATATCTCACTCTCCTGTCCACCTGAGCTCAGAGATGCTCAGCGGGCTTAAGGTCTGTGGAAAGCAATGGCCTTTCAATACTGAACTCCACCCTGTATCATGAATGCCAGTCGCCCGTCCATGGCTAACTTCATCAAGCTGTGGTATGACTGATTTGGCTTGGACACCGAAAACGATAATGACTAATACAGTGACCCCATAGAAAGAAAAACAAGTTTGTGCACTGTGTATACAAAGTACACAAACTTGTTTTTCTTTCTATGGGGTCACTGTATTAGTCATTATCGTTTTTGGTGTCCAAGCCAAATCAGTCATACAAAAAACATGTGTTAATCAAGCACAATGCTTCGCTTCACTGATTTTGTCTGTGTTTGTTTGTATATATATATATATATATATATACATTGTGGCATTAAATGAAATTAGTTGATTTATAATTATATGAGCAACTTTGATTGAGTAAACTTTTCTTAATTGCTTTTTAGGTTTTGAGTTATTAGTGACTACCATCAGAGAGGACCAGTACGTCTATACACCTTTATGTTAGACCTGTGTAAGTTCCTAAACAGTGAGGGTCTGGCCTTACCTGACTACACCCCTTCACAGACACATCTGTTAGACATATACCTGTGTAAGTCCCTAAACAGTGAGGGTCCGGCCTTACCTGACTACACCCCTTCACAGACACATCTGTTAGACACATACCTGTGTAAGTCCCTAAACAGTGAGGGCCTTACCTGACTACACCCCTTTACAGACACATCTGTTAGACACATACCTGTGTAAGTCCCTAAACAGTGAGGGGTCCGGCCTTACCTGACTACACCCCTTCACAGACACATCTGTTAGAGACATACCTGTGGAAGTCCCTAAACAGTGAGGGGTCCGGCCTTACCTGACTACACCCCTTCACAGACACATCTGTTAGACACATACCTGTGGAAGTCTCTAAACAGTGAGGGGTCCGGCCTTACCTGACTACACCCCTTTACAGACACATCTAACACGATGGGCAAGAAAGACACACAGGCCAACCGTGGAGCCCAAGTGGACATGTACCGCAAACAAATAGGTGAGTCCGGGTCATAATTACGGTCAAATGTCAAGGTCAGTGCTTTGTTAACATTGCATACCTTCATTTATGTTAAATTAATCTGATTGTAGCACGTAGGATCCATCTATCAACTTTAGTTTGAAAAAGAACTAACAGTTTAAAAGTCAGAAGGGCTTTTGATTAACTATATCTAAATTTTATATGAAATATCCCTTTGACCAGGTATTAACAGCTAAATTTTATATGAAGTATCCCTTTGGTCATAATAGTTTAGTTTCAGTATGTGGATGTAAATTGTATATTAAGTATCCCTTTAACCAGGTCACTGGTGTAAACAGCTTAATTTTATGTGAAGTATCCCTTTGGTCAGAATAGTTTAGTTTCAGTATGTGGATGTAAATTTAGTATGAAGTATCCCTTTGGCCAGGATAGTTAAGTTTCAGTATGTGGATGTGAATGGCCCCATGTGAGCAGAAGGATGCCATAGGACCCAAAAGGAGATATACTAGCAAAATGTTAACAGTCTGGATGGACCCATTTTGACCAAGTGTGGTTTCAATCATCCCTTGGCCATGAAGATTCCATTTTACATAAAGTAAACTTTACACTGGGGATAGATGATTGGGGCTCCATTGGGGGAAATTTGAGTAAGACTTAAAAGATTACTCCTGCTGGCTGGGGTCCCAGATTTTATCTTAATTTAACATGAAGCATCATTGGGCCAAGATAATTTGTTCTGTGTAAATTAAGGTGGTGCCTACACTGGGAGCATAGGGGCAGGGTGCAATGGTGTAAATTAAGGTGGTGCCTACACTGGGAACATAGGGGCAGGGTGCAATGGTGTAAATTAAGGTGTGCCTACACTGGGAACATAGGGGTCGGGTGCAATAGGTGTTTGATTGCTTAAATTTCCTTTGTGAATGTTTTATTGAGTTGCAGGTCTATCCAAGAAAATGTGAAGTGCTTGAAGAATACTTCATTTGTTAGTGAAACTAGACCTTAAACATTCTTTCTTTGTTACAGGTAAACAAGATTACAAGAAGAGTAAGAATGAAGTGAAGAAAAGCAAAGACCGGGCCGGCAAGATCCAGTCTGCTATGGGCATCAAGGTGGGTTCACAGGAGTTAGTTTGTGTAAAATATAATGGTGTTTATTGGGCTTTAATTAGCCTAGCTGCTGATGAAACTCCCTTTCAATCGTTTAGATAATTAAGTGAAAACTTCAACATTTTGGATTCCAACATTGCTGATGAAATGTTATTTATAAAAAGATGAATGTCTAGCAGATGCACTAAGTTTGATATTTCTTAATTAAAGTTGAAAGAAATGACAGAAGTTTAAGGGACAATAGATTTGCAAACGAAAGCTCCATTGAGACTTGATTTGCCTGTTGGAGATATTCTGGACACGTATATTTTACGTAATGATAAACAACACTTTATGTGTACAATACCTAGTATTGAACATCTCATGTGGGTCTAACATAAAAAACTATAAAAGCTATCTTACTTGAGTCTTCAGTATAAGATTCTAACCCCGGTACTGTTTCCAGAATAAAGATCTTAACCTGAGGTCGTAATCTGTAACTGACTGTCTTGGGAAATTGACGACTGAAATGCTTTTAAATATTTGATATGAAACATGATCACAAGTGCCACATACAGTATTGTACGGGATATGTTTACCATCCTAGTAGAACTCTGGGCTGGTTCTAGTTTTCTTTCCTTTGTTTTTGCTTCTTCTTTGTTTCTGTAAAACTTTTGACGTTTCACTTTCATTTCTAATGCTGTCCTTGTCTGTTGATGCTGTGTTTGGTATTGACAGGATGTGGTGCTCTTGCTGACTGGGTTCCTGTTGGTAATCGTAGCTGTATATGTGATTCTGTATGTGAGTCTGGACCAGGGCGGGACAGGACAAACAGAGGTTTAGACTGATGTTAGAAACACAGCATTGCAATACTGGGCATTACGAGTACTGTCTGACAGACATTATCATGTGTAATCCATCTTGTCACAAAAAAAAATGATAACTTTATTGAATACATGTACTGAACATTCCATTAAATGAATGTTTGATCAGTGAAGATCTGGATCATTGTTTGATCAGTGAAGTTCTGGATCAATGATGTGAAATATATAGAATCATTTTCTAGCCATGATATACCATAGCCAAAACTTGATTGTTCTCATCTAAAAACTTTAGGTTTATAGTTGAAATTTCTTTATGACAGTTTTGCATTGCAAATATATTAAAATATATGTACAAGTACTAACTAAACATCTAACAATGAAAAAAAAACGGTTTCAAAAAGCCAAATTTACATTTTGATAAATGAATTAATGTATAAGTAACATTTTAAAGTTTATGTAGAAAGTTCACTGAAGAGAAGTCAGACTATTCAAAAAGCAAACCATTGTAGAATTATGTTTGATCATATAATAAACATAATTGGTCACATGACATACCTAATTGGTCACATGCTATTAGGATACTAATTGGTCACATGGCATTAATTGGTAACACGATATATACAGGGGCATGTGTACACATGAGATGTGTAGGGCTTGCTACATGTATAAGTTATCTCAACTCCAAATCTGTCTCAGCAGAAGCTACCTGTAATACAGGGAGTATGATTAGAAATGCATGGATAAAAAACAGGTGTGCTATCCAACTTGTACACACTTGTACCTTTTATGCAACTGAGTAGAAGAATCTGTAAAAGCTCGGTGATCTTGTTTTCTTATTTCTCTGATAATATATTTGTTATAACTAAGTTTGCTTATTGAATACAACACGTGCTAATATAAACTAGCCATGTACTGTATGATGATAGAGTCGCTATCACATTACAGCTCAATTTCAATGCCAAAGGAATTGTAAGAATGCAGAAACACCAGTTAATTGTACATGTATAATGTATCCCATTTCATCAGGGGTGTCTTTTGGCGACATGGTCGTGTGACTGATAACATGACAGGATTACAAAGATAGTGTCGGACAAATGTAAAAAGGGCAGTTAAAAATGTCATTTACCGATTTTGACATATATTAAGATGCAATTATGTGAGGGGAAAATTACAACATTGGTTAAAAAGTGTTTGCAAGAAATATGTATAGTCATCAGTAGTCAAATAAAAGAGTCATTTCCGAGATATCATATAAAGACGTGAAATTATCAAAAGTTTATTTGTTGTTTATAGTGCATTTTTTACTTTTATCATGTCCTTTTTTTGTAAATTTAATATTCTGAACCAATCGAAAACATGCTGTGGTTAATAATTCAAGGAGACCATGCATTGATAATAAAATCTTAAGATGTGCATTTCAAAATGATATGTTTATCCATATGAAAGATGAATGCATTATCAAAAACCTTTGAAACCAAGTCCTACAGGGTAATAATATACAATTATGGTCTTCAGGTGAGGTCTATCCCTGATTTACGGACCTGGTCTGAACAATATTTACAGAGGCCGAAGGCCGAGGTGAATATTGTTCAGACCAGGTCCATAAATCAGGGATAGACCGAAACTTAAGTCCACAATTGTTTTATTATATGACATTTTACAATAAGATTAATACTTTTTCATGTCATAAACACATGGATGGCATGGACCATTTTGGAATCACAGAGTGAAGGACTTCAAATACAAAATAACATACACAAAAATTGAAGTTCAGATTCAATTCATGTGATATTTAATTTCAAGTAAATATTATTTGAACAATAATTTGAACTGTAGTTGAATTCAATAGTGTGAATGGTAACAGATTTAAAGACTGTCTGGGAAATTACCACAAACTGTTTTTAGTAGCGGTCTGTAACACTTTTCTATATATAGGTCGAGGTCTGTAACACTTTTCTATTTATAGAACGAGATCTGTAACATATTTACAGACTCGTCACGTGACGTCGCTCCTCCAATCAGGGCTGGGAATTAGCACCAGTCATATAATAACATGTAGTCCTACAGGGTAATAACATGTAGTCCGAAATAACTGACTGTCTTTTTTTATTTTTTTCTGATACATAAAGAAAAAACTTAAAAGGAAACAGTCTGTTATTTCAGACCACTGTGTAATTTGGTAAACTTTTTGTCATTAGACCCCATCTCTTTGACACAGCAAGGCTAATTGAACACAAAAAACCCATTACATACACACTATCTATTAATTGGAATACTGCACTGTCATCTTAGTTCTTCCTGTTCCTGTTGTGGAGATGGTGTGAGATTTTCATTCCTGAAACATATTTCATTCTTTGTTCAATTGGTAGCGCACAAATAACATTGTTTTGGTGCACGAGAACAACCAACATACATGTACATGTATCTAGACACAAATAACACATTTCCAAAACTGAGACAAAACTTTTTCTGCATAAAAATTACATAAATACATGTTAGAACTGCTTTTAATTGTTTGGTTTTGGTTAAATGTAATATTTTGGTTTTGTATGAGTGATTGGAGAAACAAATGTGTCTTATATATGTAAATATAGAAAAAGGTAGACCTATTTTGTTCTTTTTTAGGTCACCTGAGACAAAGTCTCAAGTGACCTATTCTAATTGCCTTTTGTCCGTCATCCGTCGTGTGTCCGTAAACAATTTACATGTTTGACTTCTTCTCAGAAACCGCTGATCCGATTTCAATAAAATTTTGCAGGAACCTTCCATGTTCACATATGCACCAAAATTGTGAATTATATGGTTCCCATCTCCAGGGTCTCTGAGGGGTTTCCAGCATATCTGGGTCTGGAGACGAAGATTTTAAAAATTTACGCCAATTTGAACACTTTTAGTATTTTTTTCCTTTTCAATTAGAAATAATTCAAACTTGATTGGAATTTAACCATGAGTTTGATACTCTGAGGTAAATATGATATTGATATTGATGTTGATGCATTTTTAAAATATTGATATCTTTGGAACCATTTTTCTGCAAATATTGATAAATACAAATTATTCTTGTCACTATGTTTTGGTCTCATCAAGTTTATTGGATAGTCTTAATGACATTAGGTAATCATTACGTCAGTATATTTTTATCAGATACATTATCTTTTGTATTGAAGTTATTTCGTAAAAAAAAAATGTTTAAAAAGTAGAGTGGACGGCGGGATTAGAACTTGCCATCACAAACCGGAAGTTGTTTCGCCAGCGTGTTGCATTATGGGATCCGTAACAGATTTTACATAAAACTCAGGTGACCGTTATATATATAATTAAGGCTCATGGGCCTCTTGTTTTTATATTTTGGTTACATCATTACAAAAGGTATGTATTTGTGTGGAGGGTTTCTGGGTGATGATTACTGTCCACAGATCCAGACATTATTGGTTACATACATTTATGTATATCTGTGTGCTGTGTTAACCGTTAAAAGAAATCATATATTTCCATGGTGATAGTTTTTATTACATTTGCCTTTGCTTTATCCTGTAGTTAACATTTGTAATAGGATGTGAATTAAACTGTTAAGTTTTCCTCCTTTGTCTTTTATTTGTTTGTCAGATGTGCACCTCTTTTGCAAATGATTGCAGTCAATGGCCAATTGATCTGCTTAGGACATTTTTTTCCCTTTTGATAGAGTAGCGGACTGGTTCACAGGTCCAAATATCACATCTTCCGTGAGATAGTCGAGTGCTGACGGACAAACTTATAACACAGGGTTTCTAATGATATTTGGATGATAGCTTTGTTGGTAAGAGTTCATCAAAGTTTCCGAACAAAAAAACCCTTTGAGAAACAAATGACCTTTACCTGCTATCAAGGTCATAGGGGTCAAATATGTCAAACAATTCAAACGAATTTTCTGGAGAATTGAAACAAAATAGAATCTTAATACTGGTCTGGTAGCTTCTAGGGATTGAGCTTGCGAATGAACACTACCTTGACCCACTTTCAAGGTCACAAGGGTCAAACTTTTCAAAAAACTTCTTCTGAATAATCAAAATGCATAGAATCATATTATTTGTCTATTTGCTTCTTGAGATTGAGCCCGACTATGTTTGCGAATGAAAATGACCTCAAACTGCTTTCAAGGTCATGGGTAAAGGCATAGAATTATATTATTAGACTGGTAACTGTCACAGATGGAGCCCGACAAAGTTTGCTATCGAAAATTACCTCAACCTACTCCCAAGGTCACAGGGGGCATATATAGTAAACAGAATAAGGTATGGAGTCGTGATATTTAACAAGTAGTTACCTTAGATGGAGCCAAACAAAGTGTGTGAATGAAAATGACCTTTACCTACTATATCATATAGATTTATCTTAATCTAATTTGATATGGAGTATCCTTGGCCCAACATGATTCAATGTTGTAGAAACCATGCCCCCATCCCAATGGGGACAGGAGAATGGGACCCAATAAGGTAAGGGTGTTACTCAGAAATAAAGCCAATATTTAGAAATATTTGTAGTACAGTGTAATATTTATTTAATATATTGCTATGACTGCTTAAATATCCAGTTGAGCAATACAGGCCCTCTGTGTCTCTTGTTCTTTTATAGAACCAAATTATTCTCAAGCATGTACACTTTGGACATCATTACAAAGCCTGCTAGTGTATGATGTATTTACATGTCAGGTACATATGTAATATCGGTGATACCAGTATAGTAGCAATAGAAGGCAGTATTACAGCTTATATAAAACAATCTTACTTGTCACATTATGTAATATAACCTACATACATGCTAGCTAATGGTGATACCAGTATAGTAGTAATAG
>NW_018480069.1:441936-607677 GCF_002113885.1 Mizuhopecten yessoensis | reverse complement strand
AAACAATCTTACTTGTCACGTTACATAATATAACCTACATACATGCTAGCTAATGGTGATACCAGTATAGTAGCAAAAGTAGGCTGTATTACAGTTAATATAAAAAATCTTACTTGTCACATTATGTAGAGAACCTACATACATAATTAATTATTAATCACAATAGAATGTGAACTGATTTTTCTCTGATGATCAAAATAACAAAAACAAAAACAAAACGCACTAGAATGTTGTAAAGATTTTCTCCAGTGGTTATGATGATTATGTGTTGTCATGGTAACTATAGCTACTAGTTTTGTCACAGGAGTCACATACTGCTGTACTGTAGTAGTTTAACATCCTCCCAGCCAAACCCAAACACTGCCCACAGTACATCCTCCCTGTCTACACCTACAGCACGTGTACAGTCTGTGTCTGTGTGTATGATCCTGAGGAATTCACCTCGTCCACTAATGAGTAGGACTCTGTAGTTGTCCCCTATGATAATGTTCCCCACACTGTCATACACCACACAACGGGGGTTAGATGATTCAGCTCCTTTACGTGATGATTGTGTATATGTACAGGGGATGTCACCACTATATACAAACAGTTCCTCGAAATCTGTGTCCATAACAAAAACATGTTGTATCCCATCACCACCATAATCCTTATTCCGATCAACCACTGCGACATTGTAAGCGACAGGACACTCTGCGATCCTATGTGGTGTACACACTAATGGCTTCCCAGTCCCTGCAGCACTTGTAGTGAGTACCATTTGACCTTGTGTGGTTAATTTAGAGATTTGTTTGGTCATCCCCACAATTACATGGTTACTGGCAGTAACACAGATACACATTGGTTTCTCCTTGGTGCTGAATCTGTGTGTTAGTTGTCCTGATACCAGCTCCGTGATACTGTATGCATCACAGACCCACAGTGTGTCTATTGTTGGTGACATACTTATGTCTGTAATGTCAGATTTGTGTTTGACCTCCTGTATTTCCTTCCCCTTCCTGTCCAGGAGAGTTAAGGTATTACAGTAACTGGTCCACACCTGACCATCATTGGTAAGGCATATATAATCAATACCAACAGGAGACATCCAGTCCTCCAACACTTTGGTCTGTGGCAGTAGTTTGTACAAAGTCAATGCCTTCTTTCCTTTTGGTTCTGACTGTTGTGATGTAGAGGATGGTTTCTGACCACCAGACAACCTAACTGATCCATCCTGGTCAGTTGAAGCTTGACCTTGATCTAACATAGCAATTTCCCCTATGACCAGTTCTAGGTGATGTTGAGGCTTTTTGTTTGGAGTAAAACTGGCAGTACCCAGGACAGGTTCTATAGGGAGACTTATTTGGGAATGAATTTCACATCCTGTGTCATATATTTCTATGTGAGAACCATGCTGTATGGCTGCTTTACATTCTTGAATTTGTTGTCTTAGTTGCTTGTCGTACATTTCAAGGCCCTGTTTGTATTTCTGTATTAGTTTGGTATTATCCTCCTCCATTTTATGATAAAGAGAGAGTGTCTGTGCTGTAAGCAAGTCGAGGTCTTGTTTTAATTTATCTGTTTGCATTTTCAACTCGTGTGAAAGATTCTCAAAATTGCTGGTGTTGTCTGTAAGAAGCGTATCGGTAGATGTTATGTATTTCCTAAGCTGTACCAGGTCATTTTGTTCAGTTGTGTCAATAAAGTTTTGAATGTGTGGAGTAATATCACTGAGTTTACAAACATCATGGCCTTCGTGAGATGTTGACAAACACTTTAGACAAACAAGTGTATCACATTTTTCGCAGTAACGTTCCAGATGTCTCCTCCTGTGTTCATTGCAGGTAGCCTGACCTTTCTTACGGAGAAGGGTTTGACATATGGGTGTTGCTATGTTGATGAAAAAGTTGAAGAAGAGAAAGTGAAGTCTGTAAATAGACCTAGACAACTTGTCTATTATAACTGATATTGAATAACAGTCACATTAAATAGACTTTATTTTATGTTTCTAAATCTTGACTTTATACCGGGCTCCAATCAAGGCACATGTGTTCACACAACATAATTGTAAAGACACTAAAGCATATAAAGCTACCTGATGATCACTGATGTGGGTTACTAGGATAAGTAATCCAGGTTTTCCATTCCAAGCCTCGGAATGTAAACGTCAAGGAAACGGGTACATATTGTTGTTGTCTATATCCCCAGCATTGGAAACAAAGCCCGAATTAAATTCCATCTGGTGGTTTTAATAAATTATTTGTTTTCTGGCTCAAAATTCAGTTTCGTTCATCAGAGACATTTCTATTTAATGTCTCTTTCTCATTGTTAATACAAAGTCCAAACTGAACACGCGTTGCTGGCCACCATTTGTAGATCATTCTTTTCAGACTTGTAACTATACGGACACTACTACTTCCTTGTCAACATACAGTAGGTCTGTGTAGGTCCTTGTCCAGGTAAACCTCCATTACCTTACTGTGCTCATAAATCACATGTTTTTTGGCTCAGAATTCAGTTTTGTTCCGAAGAAACATTTCTGGTTAATGTCTGTTCCTCATTGTTGACACAAGTCCATTCTGAATACGTCTTGCTGGCCACCATTTGTAGATCTACCTGTGCAGACTTGTAACTATACTTCATTGTTGAGCGAGGTTGCCGACAGGCCTACAGAGAAAATAAAAGGGTAGATTTTGGATCAATGTAGGTCATGGACCATGGTATGTATACATGCCTACAGTTTTACCTCCGGTGTGTAGTTTCTGATAGGTATGTGTGTATTAGGTTATATACCTCACTGTTAATTGTTTATTACCTACGTTTAAATTGATCAAATTATTATGTTTTATTATATCTCCTACTCTCGAATGAAGGGAGACATATTAATTAATATGGTATTAGTACTGATACTGGTTCTGGTTCTTCTAATACTATCTTGTCCGTGCCGTAACTTTTAAACCGTTAAAGATATCTTGATGAAACTCGGAACCATTGCAATTTTGTATCTTTTGTTACAGAGAAAGGGAGTTTGAAAATCATTTTCCAATCACTTTCATCAAATTCAAATTGTTCACCTGATTTTTGTGTATTCCACTTGCAATTATTTAATTTTTACTAAGCACATTATACAAATCTTTTGCACCTTTCTGTTTTTAGCAAATATTTGTAAATTTTCTTGGGATAAAAGGATAGCCTATTTATGGATGGATCAAGTTACACCGACTGCAAAGCACTTTTATAGCTGTAATAGTTTCATGGTAGTTGCTCTAACACCATATCTTTCTCTGAATTCAAAAAATTGAAGAAGTTGTTGTTATCCTTTTTTAAGTCATTTACTACTACAACTGCATTCCTATACCAATCTATACCAATATTTTGATTTTTTCGTTAAACCATATAAGCACGTCAGAGATCTGATTCGAAATATAGTCTGATCCACAATTTACAAGAAGGTTTTTATCAATAATTGAATTAAAAAGAATTTGCAATGCTCCTGCCGTTGAGAGTAATCTTCTAATCCAAGTTAGTTTTAATGAGTCTGTAAATGATTTAATATGAATCATTTTGAGACAACCATCAGGATTCAATTTTATTAATTACATCTCTTTTTATTTTATCAATCTTACTATTCCACAGGAAGTCGTATATTTCTGTATTTATCTTTTTGACAAATGTTTTATCAGGATTTGGTAAAGCGATAAATAAGTGATTAAATTGAGAAATTAGGATATGCTTTATTATATTTATTGTTCCTGATGGTGTAAGAATTCTCCTACTCCAAGTCTTCATCAAAGCTCTAAGGTTTACTAGTTTTTATCAGAATTTATTTTTGGGATACGATGTAGATCAACATGAAAATCAATGCCCATAAGTGTTAACCTTGTATGTCCCCACTGTAAATTCCCATCATTAGCCATAACCTCATCACTTTATTTTTTTTACCCCCTATCCAAAATGCTTCTGCTTCAAGATACCCCCCCCCCCCCCTTGGTTAATTGCCGAATTAAGAGTTTTTTTTCTTGAACGTTTTTACCCATATTTTAATACTATGTCCAAAATTATTGATAAATTTCCAGGATACAGAATCAAAATCTTTTTCAAAATTTATCATCAGTAACATCCCTGGTATATTATTTTTCTATGTAAATTGCAATATGTAATATATTAACCAGGTGTTTACCCCAAGATATCGTCCAGAAATAAAACCTGTTTGATCTGTATTAATAAGTTTACCTAAGACTGTTTTTATTCTACCTGCTTATGCTCCAGAAGCTATCTTATATACTATATTCAAACGAGAAATAGGTCTCGAGTTTTTCAGGAATTGACGAAGCTTATCTCCCTTTCGTAAATAAGTAATTATGCCCTGTTTTTTAGTTACAGATAATTCACTATTTTCATAACTTTTGTTAATAGATCTTACTACAATAATACCTAACTGTTTCCAAAAGCACTTAAAAACTCGACTGTGAATCGAGACATACGTTTTTTTTCACAAAAAACAAATTTTTAGTTCAAATACTTTGTGAATTTGTTGTATTTTGTTGGCATTGTTTTTTATATTATACATATAGGTTTATATATACATCATTTATTTAAGATGTACAGATTGTATTTAGTTTGCCTGTTGTAACTTGTCAGAACTTATTCTGACCGTTTCGATAATTACCGGTATTACAAAATAGTGTTAATGTATGTAGCACAAAGACAATAATGTCTATTGCAAGAAATAAAGATTATATTATATTTCATTAAAAACACAAGATAGAATCATTAATGCTTATAACTGCATATAACAGTATGCATTATAAATATAAGTATATCGTATAATACAAACGGAGGACCCAAGTGATTTGAGATAGGAACAAATAAATGTTCGTTGAATGAGTATTTCTTAAGTTAATATATATATGCAATAAAGTGATTAGTTTTATGTGGACAAGAACATTTGTCAATCTTTTGAGAAAATCTTAAGTAGTTTCTTTGTTGGCAATATAGTTTGTCAAATTTTCCTGAAAATCTGAACAAGTTTCTAATCGGACAATACAATTTGTCAAACTTTCCTGAAAATCTGAGCTTGTGTCTTTGTGGACAATATAATTTGTTAAACTTTCGTGAAAATCTGAACTAGTTTCTATGTGGACAATATAATTTGTCAAAATTTCGTGAAAATCTAAACTAGTTTCTATGTGGACAATATAATTTGTCAAACAATTTGTCAAACTTTCCTGAAAATCTTCACTAGTTTCTAGCGTTCATCATTAATAACGCATTAGTTATTACTCAACAAAATATGACTAGCATTAAAAAACACGTTTAAATGCAGTATTTCGAATGATTTAGCTGTAATAGGATTTGTATTATTTTAGAATTGTCTGTCACTTTATTTTCAGTTAAGCAGTAGGCAGTATTGTGCATTATTTGTGCAATATTGCCATTTTGGTCTCTGTGGAGTATAACATATACATAAATAGATAGAATAATTAGGGTAATATAAAACTGTTAGCTCCAGATCACGTAATTGGGCAAATGATTGCTCTTTGATTGCTCAGCCTTCAGAACTTAATGAGTAGGAGTTACCTCTCTTTGGTCACAGTAAGTAAAAACTACAAAATAGACAACTTTTGAGGATTTTTTAATATATATTTCTTGATAAATTCATGTATTTAAATAATCTGAAAAAAATGAATACAACGATCCCAATTTCGAACAAAATAAAATAAACAACATTAATTTGCAAGTTGTTCTTATATGTTCATCACACGTGCATCATTCAAAATTCGTTAAAGGTTTGTAATTGGCCTAAAAATGATATTACCTTAATTTTCGGTATGGAATTGAAAAGAAAAAAACACAGAAGAAGTAAATAAAAAAAAACCGGATTAATATTAAATAAAACTACTGAACCCCCCCCCCCCATTTATTTTAGCGATGGTTTATGGCTTTGGCAGGAAATTAAGAATATAGAAGTTGCCTCTCCTTGGCCATACCATGGATCGGTTTTTTCGAACTATCTCCCTTGGTACATATATATTTCATCAAACATCACTTCTAAGACAGCATACAAAAAGAAGCAAAACACGTATCAAAACAATTATCCAATAACCAATCAAAGCTAATGGTAAATATTTAAGATGTGGTACAAACTCCAAAAGATGTTTTTATAATATTTAAGGGGTCCTTGAGAATGTGTGTTATTCTTTCCTTATCTGGTTGATAATTCCGACTGCCGTATATTACTAACAACAGGTCTAGTGGGATGAAACCATCCAGGTTACTGTTGACTCTATTATCTGTATACTTATTACAAACAACAAAGTGACAGGTATCTTCAATAGGATTCTCAAATTGACAGTGTTGGAAATCAATTATATTGGTAATGACCTGTTTCTTAGTCTGGCGTGCAAAATTTTGCATTTCCTATCAACAATCAAATAATGTGCTGGAATTAAATATGACATTGGCTTTGGAGAGAAACTTTAAAATCTGTTTATGACACGCTCTGTCTAATTCCTCGGTCCAAATTGTTCCCAAGTCTTATTGAAGAGGGAGAGTGTAATAGGAAATAAGGTATAAAACAGTTATAAGCGGAGGTTACATACTTTTATATTTCAGGAGAGCGGGTATAGTATAGAAGACAGTTGGATGTGAGTTGTTTTTTTTTAATTTTATTGAAAAGCTTTCAGTTTCCCCTAGGAAGTCTCGTACTGCTGAGAGCACGAACCTTTTTTTTTTTTTATACCTTTTGATGTATTTGTTTGACGTAGCTATTCCATTTAAAGTTTTCAACCAATATCGTTCCGAAGTACCTATGGTTGTCCCTAGTCATCATTTACATCGGTAAACATAAGGATCTAAACATCCTTCTCTTCAAAATATGAAATGTGAAACGTGTCTGGTTTCGTTGAGTTGAATTTACCTAGCTACAATGTACTTATATCTGCTCAATTTTGGATTTTTAGTAAGTCATTTTATAGTGACTGTTATATTTATTTCATTGCGTAGGAACATTGCCGATTTGATATTTAGTAGGACGCCATTATCAATCTTGATTTCCATAGTATGAGAGAATACTTCCGAGCATAATACAAGTTTGTTTTCAAAAGGTTTTCAAGATTATCAGATATATCATAAATATATCGAACAAACAGTAACGGACGTAACACTGGACATTTAGGGGCTAAAGCATTGTGAGTTTTAAGATCTATTATTACCGACAAAAAAATGCCGACGTCTTTCACTTACATAATCATTTAACCAGTTTAACAAATTCCCCCAAATACCGTGATTACTTGTTCAGGTTCCTGTGTTACACATAATCAAACGCTTCAGATGTTTCACAAGCAGTATACTATAAATCACCCTTTTATATAATGATTTAATTAAATCTATCTCCCACTGATTTGGAAACATACCAACCTCTGAAGGGCGAGACGCTGCTGCCATTGTTGCCTTTCATAATGGATGTCTTTCCTTTTTAGTGTGGCTTAGTTATAATGTTTTGTGCAGACAAATATTGCTAGTTAAAAGCCAAATGCTGTAATTTATTTTTATTAGAAGATATAAAATTAAACAGCAATTTACACCAATTTTGTATTTGATGTTGTCTCCTTTAAAACAATAAAAGTTGATGTTCTTTGTACAGGAACTTGAACGGCAGTGACATTCAATAAGAAATGTAAAGAAAATGAGATTCTCCTTATTCTATAAATAGATTAAAACCCTTAAGGATGTACTCTTCTGAGGTTTCAGTCACGTTCAAGTCTCGTTTTGATCTGGTGTAACGAGTTTTTGTAATATTTAACAAATTATGATAGGTTTAATAGCAAACACACATCTGAAAAAGATGTCAAAAAAATAGATGTCTGTTGTCTGTAGAACATTTTTTACAAGAATTTGAAAAAAAATACCAATTTGGCGGCCATTTTGAAAAAGTGTATTTATGTGAATTTCTTGCGCTTCACAAAGTGCAAAATTTCACCTTTTTTTTACACTAGACTGAGCACTTAAATTGTCATTGTGTCACCATTTTTAAATGTAGCAGATTCAATTTTGCTGTACAACTTTATAATGTTCAATATGATTAAAATAATATGCAAAAAAGTGGAAAGTTATATATTATTGGTATTTTGGTTTTACATATTAGGGTGAAATGAAGCACTTTTGATTTTTGACCCCGAAAAAGGTGAAAATAACACAAATAATAATGGCACAAAAAAAGAAGCACACCGACCCCCCATTTTTGTGGCTGTTTTAGAAAAAGAAACACATTTTCTTTTGATTCATTGAATCCTAAAAAAAGTTTAATACAGGATTTTTTTATATCAAGCGTTTAATCTGCAAAAAATGGTGAAAAAATGTGCATTTTTTCATTAAAAAAAGGGGTAGGGGTAACTAAAATCGCATTTCTGAGTAAAATGAATAAGATTAAGAAATTTTACTTCCATAATTTAAAAGAAAATAATATTTTTATCAATTCTACAAACATTCATACATATCTGATAACACACTTGGAAGAAATTGTATGAATTTGTTCTGCAAATGGTCAAAACCCGAAAATTCACCTAAAATCACCTATTGTGTTAAATTGGTATCTTTGACCGGTCATAGCACAAAAACGAACACACCGACATATAGTTTTATTGCATTTTCTACTATGCCATTATCTCCTTTTGCCAAAAATCAATATAAGGAAAAAAGTTTAATACAGAAATGTTTTGACTTCTCAGAGGTGTACATCCTTATGCAATGATTCAACTGAAACATCTATATTGAACTTTATAGTGGAATTTTGCATTTTTCGTAATAACTCTATCAATCTGCACTTTCGTGATTTTTATGGCTGAACACATTTTCAATTAAGCCTTTCTATGGCACATGTAACTATAAGCATATTCAATATTGACAGTATAAGTATACATCACTAACAGTATAGATATTGACAGTATAAGTATAAATCACTAACAGTATAGATAATGAAGTATAAGTATAAATCACTAACAATATAGATAATGAAGTATAAGTATAACTCACTAACAGTATAGATAATGAAGTATAAGTATCAATCACTAACAGTATAGAAATTGACAGTATAAGTATAAATCACTAACAGTATAGAAATTGACAGTTTAAGTATAAATCACTAACAGTATAGATAATGAAGTATAAGTATAAATAACTAACAGTATAGATATTGACAGTATAAGTATAAATCGCTAACAGTATAGATAATGAGGTATAAGTATACATCACTAACAGTATAGATATTGACAGTATAAGTATAAATCACTAACGGTATAGATAATGAGGTATAAGTATAAATCACTAACAGTATAGAAATTGACAGTTTAAGTATAAATCACTAACAGTATAGATATTGACACTATAAGTGTACATCACTAACAGTATAGATATTTACAGTATAAGTATAAATCACTAACAGTATAGAAATTGACAGTTTAAGTATAAATCACTAACAGTATAGATAATGAGGTATAAGTATAAATCACTAACAGTATAGATATTGTCAGTATAAGTGTACATCACTAACAGTATAGATATTTACAGTATAAGTATAAATCACTAACAGTATAGAAATTGAAATTATAAGTATAAATCACTAACAGTATAGATAATGAGGTATAAGTATACATCACTAACAGTATAGATATTGACAGTATAAGTATAAATCACTAACGGTATAGATAATGAGGTATAAGTATAAATCACTAACAGTATAGAAATTGACAGTATAAGTATAAATCACTAACAGTATAGATATTGACAGTATAAGTATAAATCACTAACAGTATAGATAATGAGGTATAAGTATAAATCACTAACAGTATAGAAATTGACAGTTTAAGTATAAATCACTAACAGTATAGATAATGAAGTATAAGTATAAATCACTAACAGTATAGCTCGGGTGGTAACAACAAAACCACAATGCACTCTAATGTGCATGATATAAAACATCGACTTTCATATCACACAAATACACTACAGAACGTACTTCAGACCTTCCAAACTCAGAATTGCATAGCTAACGTTTCCTTGTTTTTTTTAATCACATACGCAAAACCAAAGCAATGCGCAAAATTAAATTTGTGCCATAAGTATCTTTTTCAGATGAATTTAGGGTGCTGAAAAAATACGTACACTGTATTTTTGTTATGTTATAACTGGAATCCTGTCTAAGAAGTCGCTGACTTTCCCAAAAGTTAATTAGTCAACAGGAAGCATTTATCTGGAAAATCTTAATCATATACTTAGAATGTAGCATCTAGAGTAGGGAAACACCTGAGAGATGAACCCCTTGAGCGGTAGAGGCTACAATATCATTTCTGAAGAACGTAAAATCGTGAAATGAAAGTTGTCACATGTGTACGAGTTAAGTAGAAATTGTTGTCATACTGAGGGAAATATCAAAAATGTTGGTAGTGAGGTAACCATTTTTGTCATACTTAGGGAAATGTTCAAGAATTGGGAAGTGATGTAACAGTTATCGTCGTACAGGTGAATGTCAAAGAATTCAGTAGTGAGGAAACCGTTATTGTCATATTGAGGCAAATGTCAAGGTATCAAGTCGAACAGTATGGTATGTATTTTATTTCAATTGAAATTAATTAAATGAAAGAAGGAGAAATTATTATTATACAATGCAAAACCATTATCCATTTATTTGCATGAGAAACCAAGAGTGTGAGCGGTATCATATCGCCATTTCATAACCCTTGTATACAAATAAAATAACCATGATTTGGACATTGGAAAGAAGATGAAAAAAACGACGTATATAAAATAAATTAGAAACACGATAAAACGACAAAGCACATGAAATCAGAAACAAGAGGAACTGACAAAATACTTAAGATATCTATTGAATATGGCTGCGTATCCTGGCATACAATGCCAACCTAAGGAAAGCAGCATTTCCTGTATGCTTGTAAAGCTCTATACAATATAGGTTATAAAGGTTTGGCTTGCTTACCTGAGGTATAAGTATCTCTCCACATTTATTATCTTACTTGGTAACCAAGTAAATAACATGATAATTATGTTAGTTTAAATATATTGAGGATGTGCGGTACCTCATCTGTTTTGCTATGTATGTATCAGGTATGTATAAAGGTAATTCATGGATCTTGACATTTTTTTCTGTAGGAACAATACCGACAACACTGGACATGACGAGGTTACAGAGACAGCAGTATCTCGTCAACAAACACATTAAATGTGTTGTAGGAATGGCTGGCATACATTACTTACTATAACTGTCCCTACTCATAGACATGGGGAATCCGGTAAGGGAGCCAGGCGTACCCAGTCACCATAGTTATACATTCTGTTACAGATATGAAGGTTCGACCCTGGAGACATCTCTACCTGACACATATAGTCGTGTCAGCCATGTCGTTCCTGACAGAACACATGTTCCCTCCGTGTTTCCGTCGTACTGCACGCCACCAGGAATGTCGAGAGTCTCCACGAGGGGGCGCCCAATGATCAGCCCGGGACTGTCAGATCTCACATGGTTTACACCCGGCATATCCCAGTCTCGTACAAATCACATTTTTTATTTGTTGACGAAATGCGGAGTTATGCGTACACTGATATATTTGGCCGAAAGTCAATCTTTTTTATTAATCCTCTCTTAAGAAGGACCTCAAATTTGGTTTTGTGTGGTTTGACAAATTACTTGATTAGAGACTTGAACCTCGTTATCTCGAACTCTTTTAACTCGAAGACCCCGTTTATCTCGAAGTATTTCTCCAGTCCCGCCAAACCTCTTCTTTATCTTAGTTAATAAAATTCTGATAATTCGAACCCTGACCTGTTACAGACCTCGTTCTATGAATAGAAAAGTGTTACAGACCTCGACCTATAAAAAGAAAAGTGTTACAGACCGCTACTAGTTCATCGATTCTGAGTTCGAATTATAGTTTTCTTTACCTTATTATGTTATTTATTATGTTGAATGAAGGTGTAAAATGATATAAAAACAAAGCTCAGTTGATAGATTTCTGAGAAAAATATCATTTTTGAGAATAATTATAACCGTCATTCAGGTAACCATTGTTTAGCATAAACGGCTCTTTTCATGTTTTATTGTTTCCACGTGAGTAATTTATTAAGAATCCCCGTACTATTGCCAAAAATGTATCTACGCATTTACATGAATACAACTTTGAATATCATTGCTTGAAAGAAACACATACTATGTGGGACTTTTACGAAAAAAGTAATAAAGATGATACAGTTAACATCAGTATTTCAACCAATATTAGTCCTCGGGCCTTCGGCCCTTGGTCTTATATTGCAGTCTCGGGTTGATACTAAGTGTGATATGGAAAAAGGCATGTATTATTCTCTATACATCTTAGAATCGCTAACAGAACGCAGTTTTGGTAAAAAAATCCAGCTGCATTTTTCTGCTATTTTATTTTCCAGTTAGTTTGAAATCAGACATTCAAATGATTAATATTATAAGGATATATATATATATTTTTCTGAATAATTTAATATTCTAGAGAAGGGTGCAGTTTATATGCGTATGTACAAGTTAACAATAGCTCTTTCGAAATTTAAGATATTGAAAAAGCAAACAATAGATCCAAGGACTATCAGTTTTTGTCTAAAGTCACAAGCTAACTCATTCTACATGCATTCACTTCATAAACATATTGTGAGTGAAAAGAACGAACATTTCAGACAAATTTTCTTTTGTGTAAGTTATCATAAACAAAACTATTTGGAAGGTATTACAAAGATATTTGGTGAATTATTTGAAAAAGTGTTAATAAATAATAAATTATAATACGATGGTAAAACATATTTGTTTACGCATGTCTGATGTTTGGACAGGTTTTGAAGGTCACGTACTGGACCTCACAAGATAAAGAGAAAGGAATAATACCCTATGTTAAGTACAAAATCTGAACTCAAAGTGAAACAAAATTCCAAACAAACGAGTCTAGAAGACCAAGCCCCAGTAGGTGTTTAAACTATTAACCAAACTAATTCCGCACGCATTTCTGATTTCTGAGTGTAATTTTACAAACGTAAAATGATCACGAAAATACAAAGCAACTATACAAATTGGACGCAATAGTAATTTTGTTAACAAGATATACATTAGATTGATTTTCATTGACGTTTATTGCTAGATTTATCAATACCTCACGGATCAATTCTACGTACAAGTGATGGCGACAGTCGTCTCATTTGGGCAGTGTCACGGTTCTTAATATTTGAAAATAAATAGTACTCATCTCATTTTTGAAATTCATATAATGAAGGTGTTACGCACCGTCTCCCCTTCTGTCTCAACAGTAGTTTAGACCAACTTTGATATCCGACTTCTCAGCCCCTAGCGTCACCGATAAGTCCTTGAAGGACGAAACAGCCCCTAGCGTCACCGATAAGTCCTTGAAGGACGAAGCAGCCCCTAGCGTCACCGATAAGTCCTTGAAGGACGAAACAGCTGTATGCTTCAGTGTAACCCGTTTTTGACAAGGTGTATCTATTACAAATTTGAAAGGTGCAGTCCCATGTGTGTGTGTGTTAGGTTTATCTTAAACTATAGTCAAAGAAGTGACCGCTACACTGGTGTTGCTTAGTATTAATTGGTCAAATTACACTTTTGAGAAATCCGGTGAATTATGGAATGGGATTGGGTATGATTATCTAGAGACCGGTATCGGGCAGTGTTGATGGTGGGGAAGCTCTGGAGAATACATTGTCCCTAGCTGTGTAGATGAGCTTGATTGATATATCAGTAGCCAGCGGATAGCGCGCGCGTGAAGAAGCTATCCAAACACTAATGACCCGTCTAATTTGTTTTTACATTACATTCTGTTTGAGTCGCATCGTAACATGTGTATTTTCTCTTCATTGAAATAAAATGGCGTCCAGTGTAGGAATAAACCCGCTGGGAACGAGCGAAAACAGGGGAAATGATCTCAAATAAAAGATGCGAGCATGTGTTTTAAGAATTTATCCTGTTCGCACTCGCTCCTAAAATGTCAATGGAGGGTTTATTACCGACGAGGGGACCAGATCCCAGGGCGGGATAGCTGCCCCCTCCCCTACTACACTCGGTTGACGAGTCTTCCAGCTCAGAGAAATATACAGAGTCGTTAATTCTCGACATGAAATCATCATATATGCATCATCTTCGAGTCTATTTCAAACAGCTTCCTCTTCCTGGTCGAAATCGATTTACTTATCAGAATTCTGCAGCAATAATTTGCAATTAGTTTTTCTTTCCTGTGAAGGAAAAGTTTGTATTGAAAGAGGCAGAAACCATACATCGTGGTTAGAATATTCATAAGCTCCATCACTTGGGCTGCCGATGAAATATGGCCTCCGCTTCCATTCGTCAGATAGCGGTGCGGACCCGACATCAATCGTGGAATAAATAAGAAATAAATACACACAAGTGACGAGCTTCCCCTATCTGTCCATGCAGCCCAGCTTTCCGACATGGACCCCCTTTATAATGCATCTAGATGTCAAGAAGGGCGCTAGCAAGCTTCTTAGTACCGATATGTAAAAGTGATTTTTGCAAGTTCAGAGAAGGCGATTGAGTGGGGATCAATGTATATTGATTTTTTTAAATGGAAGATTAATTGTCAATCTGAAACATTTATTCATTCTATGTGTAGTTTGTAACATGTATGATTAAACGAAATATTATACTGAAATAGCATTCCGCGGGGATTTGGCCTGCTGTTTTCCGCTGCGGAATAGTATTGGAGATTCATGTCTGTCCTTAGCTCGGTGACCATTTTCCTATCTCTTTTCAAACCTGTTGTCACATGGACTGAGTCAAAGTAAATATTTAAACAAATATACATAAGTCACGTGCCATTTATAATTATATACACTGTCAACAGGTTTCTTAATGTGGTGTGATTCTTGTGACGATACAAATGATCCTTGTGTTCCATAGCTTTTTCATGTTTTAAAAAGCCCCAAACATATTTATTTACATTACCTTTAGCAACAATGGCAACAGCAGGGGCAACGACTGGATGACCATGAACATTATGCGGGTGGTAGACCATTCTTAAAGATGTTTCTTTTAATAAAACCAACAAGTACTCTATCCTTTATTCTTCCTCACTGACAGTGTTTTCCCTTTGAGGCCGTGTCGCACTTTGTGGTCCTATCGGATATCATTTCGTTCTAAATGATCCTTCTTAGGCAATGGTAAAAATGATACTCCTCTTTGAAGTAATCTTGTGTAACGTAAGGACAATATTACAATGGGTGGTAGGATTTAAAGGATTCAGCAGCCAAGAACTGAACGCACCATAGGTTGCTAATAACCAGGCAGCTGGTTTAATATACGTATACCCGATGGAAAGAAGGCGTAGATGTTGAAATCCATTTTAAAATGTGTAACTTGTTACTTCACGTTATATAACGTCATATGGTGTTTGTAGGTACCAAGTGGATGTAAATAAAGAATAAAGGGTTCATTTTGTCATATATGACAAGGTACATTTGGCTGCATTTACGTAAGACCGACCTAAAAGTCTGTGTTTGGTCAGCTAGTATTAATCTAGTATTGTTGCTGGTGTTTCAGCTGATCAGCACTATATAGCTGTACCAAGTTGGATTGCAAAATCTGATAATTGTATCTCCTTGGGAAAACAAGGCTACTGTTGGTTTGTCCAATGTGCAGGTTTTGGTGATGATGGCACCTAGGTATGATTTACCCTTGGTGACGGCTAGAGTCTACCCCTGGATCTGTTAGCCTGTCTTTTAATGGGTGTCTCTTCAGAAGGCTCTGAATTTGCGTGCGTGATAGACATCACCTAATCCCGCGATAGTTCACCTAATCCCACTCCTATCGCTTAAGACCGTTTAATTCCTCCTGCAGATTATCAAAATATTTCAGCTGACAACCTTATGCATATGAGGAAGGATGCAAATGGATTCGTCTTGGTAGGTCATGTGTGCAAGTAAGGAACAGTTATGATACCGAGATTTTTGAAGTGAAACTTTGATGTAACATCGACTGTCGAACTCTCTACTTGGACTTCGGGTCCTGTTTCTAAAGAAACCGGTGACCCATGTGGTTCATGGCGTTCAGTCTGATATGAAGAGGTGGAGGTTCGGCGTTCGTCAATTGTCAGGAGCCTTGTTAAATGCTCTTGATGAAACAGGAGTGTAACAGTTGACTCTTCATGCTACTGTAGAGTTTAATGAGATAGGGAGAATGCATTATGTTAAAACATAAGAAAAACTAAATGGTATACACATGTATTGATGTTGTTTCTTCCTCGAACACAAGAACTACTAGTTGCAACATCTCAGCGGATTCAATCTAGATAACGGTAATATTACAGACGTCACTATGACCCGTTACTTGGACATTTTACTTTCTTAGTTCTGACGTCTGCTAGGATAAACGCTGCATATTGAAACAGGACGTTATCGAAATATTGTTAGAAACAAACGTCTTTGCAGAGTTTGTAGTTCTAAAGATATCAAAGACTAATATCTTTTTTTGTTGGTTTGTCCAATTTATCAAGTTTTGAGATCGAGACGTATAAAAAAAAATTACTGAAAAAAACCCATCTGTTTTCAAGTTGATTCAACTATTAAGAAATAACTATGTTACATGTAAGTACATATATATATATGACGCTACTCAATTAAGAAAAACCATGATATAATGTTAAACTTAATGACAATTTATTCTGTCCATTCTCTTTGTAACTTTATTCTGTGTTATTGCAGTGTCTGCCGCTGTATTTGTGTATTGTCACATGGGTACATGCACTGATAAGCTGAAAAGCTTAAAGTCAATAAATGAATTTGAATTTGAATTTAGGATTTACTAGTCTCCAGCTTGTTTGTGGTGTTTGGTAACTTTTTTGTGCAAATATCGGCGTGTGCTAGGACTTGCTAAGATCTCCTAGCCTTGAGTTTGTCTGTTGGGTTCGTTAATATTTTTCCCTACTCAATTAGGTGTCTAGTTGGATCTTGGTGCTGTCTTATCGTATCAACATCGAGTTCTAATTTTCGCCTTGTGTGCTTGCAGTGTCTTGCTTTTCCACTGATTTACAGCACACCAGAGGCTTTTTTCCCCACAAATATATCAACATAACGAAATAAAGGGTGTTGCTTTTTCCTTCCATTTTTCCCGACAAATAATAGGTATGTGCCGATATTTTGTTTTGTTTAGGATATTACGGTCCTCCGATTAGCTGAGTTTTACGTTTGTTCTTTGGTACGATGTGTGATTTGAACAGTTGATGTTCTATCGAAGTAGATAACTGTCTAATTTTGCCAGTAAATACCGAAATACAATCCAAAGGATTACACCACTTTCTTATTTAATTAAGACGCGATATTTTGAAAATTCAGATCAATTGAAGTGAGTTGTCGTTTGATTGTTACATAAAGTAATAACCTTTCCTTATAATGATCAGTTCAACATGGCACCTCCATGCCTATAGTTTATTAGATCGATGATGTTTTGCGGAACATCATTGTCTTTGTTGTATTGATCTCATTAGGTTTAACAGCAACTCTTTATGACAGGTAGAGCAATGTTACATATGTAGTGCACGGTCTATGGTTTTTATAATAATAATAATAATAATAATATACAACATTTATATAGCGCCCTATATAATTTGTAAAATTACTCTAACGCGCTTTACAACATATGGATAATAGTAATGGTTATAATTGTGAAAACAAAAAACAAAGGCTTACAATCACTTTTATACATTTAAGCAAGCAATGTGCACTTAATTGAACAAATAAAAAGGTGGTATTTACATGACATCTTTGCAAAGATTCTAAAATGCAGACGTGAAGAGTTGAGTTTTGATGCCCCCCTTGAACTTGGCCAGGGATTTTGTGTGGGACCTCATGATGCCCACTTTATTTTGCTGTGTCTACAGTTTTAACTCTTGTCTGGTAGTATCGAGCCTGACTTTCGATTGTGCCTTTATAGCTTGGTAATGTTGATAATATATTTTCCCTCTGTGTGTTGACGCTGTGGGTTATGCTTTTCTATCTTGCTGGTATCTTTTGATATTTCCGGATTCAATTTGCTTATTAACGACTTATACAGTGTTGTAAACAGCTGTCGACTAAACAAGAGAAATGTCTTTGTCGTGACACGAGAAAGTTTTGTGACGAAGCAATAAAACAAAGTAATTCATACAAAAAGGTATTTTTGGGATATTTGAACATATTGATGTCATACCAACTCTGTAATTGAATTTGTTCATCATTAGGAATTTTCGTTATTATTTGAAAAGTAATAAACAGGATGGGGGATTAGTAAGGGGTGATAACACAATATATTTCACTTTCGCCAATCATATTGAATTCATTTTTTCCAATGCTGATGATTAGGATATCATTGTAACACACACTACGAAATTTATTAAATTGCACAATTGACAACAACTTTTAAAGCAAATCTTAATAGACACAACATAACAACAGAGCACGATATAAATGCTCTGAGTATTCGTTTCAAAATATCTCAAAGACATGATGTCAAGCGTGACGTCATTGTAGAATTACACTAAATAATTGCCCAACGATTTGATGCAGTAATGGTTCGGTCAATGTAGATGCACTGAAAATAAATAGTAAAGGGAATAAAATAATGGTCTTGAACTTAAACTTATATTGCTGAATAGACCTTTTTTTTTCATTCGTACGAAAATATCGATATTCTCCAAACCCGTGCAATATATTTGGTATACAGTTAGAAACCATTAAACATCTTTTATGTGTTTAATATCTTCAAAAACGTTTAGACTTTTACAAATATAATATTTATTTTATGGTGACGTTATAATCGAATGGAGAAAAAACATATTAATTGTTTTTCTGTTTTGTGATATTCTATCTCAATGAATTTCACATGCGCACAATCGCCTTGTATTGTCTTTTGATGTTGTTTACCACAGGGAAGAAACCTGAAACAAAGCAAAATTGACAAAGCTAGTGCATTCTTTTGCATTCGAATGATAATCAGTTTTATTATATAAGCAAACGGTTATAGTATCCCTAGATTTGTCCTCGTATGATGAGATTATGAAATCTTTTAAAATATCTATTAAAACATCCTAATCATTTTAGTCAATAAAAGGATTTCATAATTATGACACTGTAAAATTGACAAGGGAAATCTATCTGTTAATCTCTTGGCTGTGAGATTTTGAAGAAAGTGCGAAGCGTTACAATACATGTATAAAGACGTACTAAAAAAACCCAACAAAAACCAACAAAAACGAGAGACTACTTTAAAGTCACCAAAAACCGTAATTCTAACTCAAAATCGATGAAACTAGGACGGAGTTGAAGGTTACTGTCAAGAAAGGGAAACTTCACGATCGGAAAATAGAAAGTGTCACGACAATCGTGCAGCCTCGTAAGCTGCCAACACTGTTGGTTCCATATATAAAGATTGAGGAAAGTGGCTGACGATAGAAAATCGTTTCTGTTCAAAGACAATCATATCTTGTTAGATGCTAAGCAGTACCTTGTTTTTTTTTTTTCGTAAACAATGCATTTCCCTTTCACTTAGATTCCATGATCTCGAACTTCCAATAGTGTTTGCAATAACAATAGCATGCGAGAACACATGAACTGAAACAATAGAACTAATTTTGTTCATATATCAAATCCATGTTTCCCCCAAAAAACCCATTTCAAGCAGAACCTTTCGGCCTGGTGGTGCCAATCGTACGGGTGTTTATACCTAGGACACGAAACTAGCGGCCCCACAGCGTGTCCCGAGCCGACAACACTCCTGTTGAGTTTCTGTGTCGTGGACCTCTCAGGTTTTGAAACATTTATGACTATCACCATTAAGCAAGCATCACCGTGTACGTTTGTGTTTTATTGTTTATCATTGTGTGGGGTCACTCCTGGCTATCTGGATACTGTACACCTAAGCTATGGTTACATGACACATCCTGCTTAAACATTTATGATCGGTTCTCGATATCTCAACTTTCACCTGGTCACGTGATACAGACTGACTGTGCTGTCACTTTCACTTTTCACTAACCGGAAACACTGGGGTAATCCCCGCCCTTTCAGAATTGGTTTTAATTGAATTTCCGGTTCAGCTGATAACTTTCACACCGAGGGTGCTGATGGTAGTTATCGCCCGTTTTGTAGCGTTTGGTGTGTGTTAGGGAACTGTCAGTTTTTTCCTGAAGGGAGCTGTCAGTACCTCCAGTACAGGGCCGGGGAGATGTCATTATTCCCGGACCAGGGATAGAGATAGAAAGACTGGAGGAGGGGGTGAATGGCGGCCATGATTTACAACAGATATACACGTGTTGATTTCTATATCATAAAACAGCCTATCGCGTTCAGATCCTAATAGACCCCACATCTAGACCAGATGTGTAGCTCCGAGTCCCGTATTACATTTCCACACAAAATGTCTGACACATGTTACAGACTTTAATGTGTTTTGGTCATTGCCTGATTACTAACAGCGGTCAGCGCACGAGAGAACGCGGGCTAGAGTTTCGTCTTTACACGCGAGATAAGAAAACTTTAAATTTTAATGAGGAATACAAGTCAAAGAATAGACACATCTGTTTCGCTGTTCCAAGTAAACGTTTTTGACAAGTTAACATTGAGATAAGCTAAGTACTAACGATTTAGTGCCGTCTAGGTATCGTCAGCCCGACAGGGGCACGAACGGATAAAGTGGTATGTACTCGTATAGAATAAATAGCTGACGATTTAGGATTTGCACTTATTCCGATAGAAAATGAAAAAACAAGGCTTCGAAAGAAATTGCTTTTCTGTAAATTGTGAATTTATGCCAGGCCATATACATATAAATTTAACATATGTATATACATTTGGATATATGTGCAATACTAACCACATATTCATTAGAAATTATATATACATGTACATTGACAGTCAAACGTCGATAGGAAAATTTGAAATATCGAAACTTCGACTCACGAATGTTTAACTTCGTAAATCTTTGAAATCCTGTATAACCTGCATAAGACCAAATGTTATTGTTAAGTGACAGAACACAAGGCAAAACATTTAATTTTAAATATCTTTATATTGGATTTAATGTTTAATGAAAAACACATTTTATGTATATATGCAGTACGTTTTGCATGCTTGGGTATAACAATGACTCAGGGACATTCAGTAAAAAAGTAACTGTTTTACTTCAATTAATTAGTTGTAGTTATCAATGTTTTCCTAACGATCGGACCTCGATTGCAGTTCGTAAGACTCATTAAAAACCAATTCATAAAGGAAAAGATCCGGACTTTGCCGTAAGTCTGACACGTTAAGGAAAAGATCCGGACTTTGCCGTAAGTCTGATACATTAAGGTAAAGATCCGGACTTTGCCGTAAGTCTGACACATTAAGGAAAAGATCCGGACTTTGCCGTAAGTCTGACACATTAAGAAAATCGAATTTATAGATGTTTGACTGAATGTTTGATTGACTTTTTTTCCTCTTTTCAATAAATTAAAGCTTTTGACATCAAACTGATCACATCATACTCTTTCTAATAATCCGATGAAATTAGCGAAATAGAGAAAGCAGTCACAATCTGAATAATAATCAGTGTGGTCGGGTGGCGCAGTGGATAGCGCACTTGGCTTTGGCCAAGGCGGCCGGGGTTCGATTCCCTGATCGGACATGCAAAGGTATTGGGTCACCTGGCCAACCACACGGGTACTCCGGTTTCCTCCCACATTAAGACCCCCGTGCGATAACATCCGGGCTTACAAGAGTGATTAATAAAGGTTGTAAAAAGTTGTTTCATAATTGTTGTACAATGTAAAATAATCCATAGAAGCTCTCTCACCTGGATAAGTACAATACTATTTGGAAAGGTCGAGTACGAGTTTAAATTTTTAAAATTATTATGTATGTGTTCGGTTACAATCTTGTATCCAGGATGTACACGTTTACAGTTATAAGGACCAGACGACTATTTAGGTGGTAGTTTTCTGATCCAGACCAGACCCCCATACTCCCGTACAGTTTGTTGTGACTAACAGGTTATATTGTGACGGGTACTGCATCATCTGTCAAACTATACACGTGTAGAGGAACCTCACTCAGGCCCATATCAGAGCTGTAATATTGTACTTCAGTTTTTCACAAACCCAATTCATCTTCCCCCGTGGTGATAGGTCCAAGTAAAACCCTTCATCGGGGAACGTCTGAAACAGAATCTTTGTAGAGAGGCCTATCTGATAAAATTGACTATATCGCCAAATATTTAAGATGAAAGATGATAGCGTTTCTAAAGAACCTCAAATTGTAAACATCTTATCCCAATTAGATATTAGGCGATCGAGTCCGATACATACGTTAACACACATCTCGTACATTTGATCCAATTAAATTGCCAATAAAGGGAGATAATCCATGACCTCAAGTGACTTTTCTTCTTCTATTTCTGCCAAAATCTTGCTGAACATTTGGTGCCATCATTTATCCACTTAAATTTTTGTTGGCGTGCTGTTGAGCTCTCCGGGACGTAAGCGGCCTATTATCTGCCTGGGGGAACATAAATAACCGCGGTAAGCGCGAGACTCTCCCCCGCGTGAGGAAGGGGAGGAAAGGTAGGGAGGGGGAGGAGGTTTGATAGACACCTTGTGTCGAATTACTCTCACAAGTACCTCAGCCATCCTTTGTACACAGAAATCTTTGTTTTTACAAAATACCCATAAATATGCTAGACTGATACAACTGCGTCTACCTAAGATAGGCCCACATTTATATGAAACAACCCAATGTTAAGGAATGATCACAATACAAGGCCAGCGGTGAGGAAATCTAAAAAGGGCAGATGAGTCCTACTGTAGAGACAATGTAGTTTCACCGAGGACGTAGATACGTCACATCCTGTAGTCATGCCATCGTTATGACGAGGTTTAGTTGGAGTCAAGTCCTCGTTTGATGGTCACACGTTACACTTCAGTCTACTCCATTTCATTTGGTTTCTAAATTTTTAGAATGTTTACGAAATATTCAACAGATTTTCATTTTTTTGTCATTTTTAATACTCTCAACAAATTGTTATTGGAAAATGGTAACGCATCTTATAAAAATGGATTTGATGAATTCCACTATCTATAAATAACAATAATAAATATACGACGTCAATTATGATGGTAGTTGTAAATAGAGAAAAGTCTTTTAAAGTTAAGTTAAATGCTATTGTTTTCCTCGTTATTATAGTTAACAGAAGTAAGGAGGAGACTATGAGTTAGATATTTCGTTACTTATATCAATACAGGAGAAACAAAATTACGACGTGATATATATTTCTTTGGTGATAACCTTATGACTGCTCTACGTCATCTTTTGAATATTGTATCTCATCTGATTACTTCTCTTAGTCATCTGTTGACTTCTTCGCTTCATCTGATAACTTGATAACTACAGCACTTCACCCTTTGTCCTTTTCGCTTCATCTTCTGCCTTCTGTTTGTCATAACAAGACTTCTACATACGTTTATGATCTTCTATTTACTGCAAGCTCCCATATAAGCATTACCGGAAGAACTTGCGTTCATAGCTAGGTTTATGAACGCAATTTGCTCTGCGTCATTTTGAGGCATCTCCTCCAGTCTCGAATAACATGAGACAACCACCAGAAACACATATTTTGGTCACATTAGGCTCTTCCATGAATCTCGTTTGCACTGACGACATAGACACTTCAATAGCGAAAATACAATGTATAGGGGATACCTATGTTTAGATAATATTTATATTCATAAGGATTGAACGGCATTTTTAAAAATGCATACCAGTATGAACGCAAATCGGTTACATACATGTTTACCATGAAGCCCTTGATATACCGTTCAAATCGGGATGAACATTGAAAAACTGCCGATCAATCCCTATTATTTTCGGGAGCTTGACAAGAGCAGAAAGCTGAAAACAAAGAAGTTGAAATGAATACTTTGGCTCAGTGCTAATAAGTAGTCGGCATCGGCTTTAAGGATGTACACCTCTGAGAAGTCAAAAGATTCCTGTATTAAACTTTTCTTATATTGATTTTTGGAAAAAGGAGATAATGGCATAGTTGAAAATGCAAAAAAAAAATATATGTCCGTGTGTTCGTTTTTGTGCTATGATCGGTCAAAGATACCAATTTAACACAATGGGTGATTTTTTGGTGAATTTTCGGGTTTTGACCATTTGCAGAACAAATTCATACAATTTCTTCCAAGTGTGTTATCAGATATGTATGAATGTTTGTAGAATTGATAAAATTTTATTTTATTTTATTTTATGGAAGTTAAATTTCTTAATCTTATTCATTTTACTCAGAAATGCGATTTTAGTTATCCCTACCTCTTATTTTTTAATGAAAAAATGCACATTTTTCACCATTTTTTTGCAGATTAAACGCTTGATATAAAAAAATCCTGTATTAAACTTTTTTAAGTATTCAATGAATCAAAAGAAAATGCGTTTCTCTTTCTAAAACAGCCACAAAAATGGGTGGTCGGTGTGCTTCTTTTGTTGTCCCATTATTATTTGTGTTATTTTTCACCCTTTTCAGGGTCAAAAATCAAAAGTGCTTCAGTTACCCTAATATGTAAATAAAATACCAATAATATATAACTTTCCACTTGTTTGCATATTATTTTAATCATATTGAACATTATAAAGTTGTACAGCAAAATTGAACCTGCTACATTTAAAAATGGTGACACAATGACAATTTAAGTAATCAATTTAGTGTCAAAAAAGGTGAAATTTTGTCCTTTGAGAAGTGCAAGAAATTCACATAAATACACTTTTTCAAAATGGCCGCCAAATTGGTAATTTTTTTCAAATTCTTGTAAAAAATGTTCTACACACAACAGACATCTAGTTTTTTGAAGCGTTTTTCTGATGAATGTTTGCTATTAAACCTATCATAATTTGTTAAATATTACAAAAACCCGTTACACCAGATCAAAACGAGACTTGAACGTGACTGAAACCTCAGAAGAGTACATCCTTAAATCATATGTAAAAGTCTTACTACGTTATAATTCCCGGCCTGTTACAGAGTTCTGATGACAAGTGACCATGGCGTTTTGTGTGCCAATACTACAGCGCCTGCGCTGACCAGCTACAACCTCGGCACTGGTCAAGACATGTTCAGCTAAGTCCATGATCGTTTCCGTTCCTCAGAGAATGGTGGGTCAGAATAAACTGATTATATCAAGGTCAAAGCAAGGTCGAACCGATGTTATCCGCTATAATTGTCACCGATATCACACGGATCTTGGGATAGTGGAGTGAGCTGTCCTAGTCGATCTCGGTATCGCGGCTCTGACGCACACCTACATATGTAGCGTCGAATTCCGCCAAATAATTGTGATATTTATGTCTGATAGACATCATATTCACAAATACACGGCCACATCTCATCTTGGTGTCAGAGGCGCGTTGTACACGTACACCTTCACTACTTGTCACGTGTCACACGTGATTTGTACTCTGACGTGACGGAACAAAACGTAGCACAAGCACTAGTCCAATTTAATGATGTCACTTTGACGGAGCATCTTCACTAAGTGATGTCATTTAGACGAACTATTCTCACGTATCGACGATACGATGCAACACGGAACACATTGACAATATTGACTGAACTGTGCCACGCTATGACGTCAGTCTGATGGAATAGTTACTAGCGACGTCATACTAAAAAAGAGGTAGTATACTGTAGTTCATGTAGTGTGACCATAGAGGGAATAATAAACGTAATGATGACAAAATACAAAACGGTGCCACGAAACAAAGACACAAAAATGGACGGAGCGATATTGTGACGACACACATTTGTACAGTGCTTGGAAGAACAAATCTGAGGTGTTAACGTCAGAATAGTCACCATACAGTAGATAACAACGAATCAGTTTAACAAATATATATTGAAGCTCTAACGACTATCATAACAGACGTTTTTGATTGACAGAAAGTATCATTAAAGCGTTGAACTGCTTTTAGTTGGCATTCATAGGCAATATGAATGCCAACTGGACAAAGGCAAATTTAATAGCGCGCTTCATGTTGGATTTGCCTTTGCCCAGTTGGTATTCATATTGCCTATGAATGCCAACTGAAAGCAGTTCAATACTTATATTTACCATTTTTAAAATCTGTTCATCACATGAAAAATTCAATTACACTTTTTATTTTTTAGCATTTAGTTCAAATAATGTAAACTTTGCCAACGCCTGGGGCGGTTCAGTGGTATCCTATGTAACAATTATGACGTCATAATATTGATTACGTCAACAATTGGTCCATGGCATTAATAGCGTATATTAATGCCAACTGAATATGGTTGGTTATATAGTGGCAAAGCCATACAATGGTAAAGGTGCTGTCACACACCACCGATGTGCCTCGCCGGGACTAATACGGAGCATAAATTAACAACGGCGAGAAAATCGGCAGAGCTCCGGCGAAAAATCACTTGAAAAAAATAAAATTAAGCTTAGCAATACCGATGTAGTACCGGCGTTCCCGTTGTGATACCACTTTTCTGACACCTCTGTGATACTGATGAGCCGCCGAAGTTTTACCGATGTGTCGCCGTTGTTCTACCGATGTGTCACCGTTGACCGGAGCTATAGCGGAGTGATACCGTTGTGCTAACGATGTTACGGTAGTACATCGTTAGCACATCGGCGGCGCATCAGTACTACTTCGGTGGTATTCGTAAGAACTATGGCATCACATCGGTACTACATGTAGTACGGTACACATTGAGGCCACCGGAGAGCCGCCGATCCATTACGGGACGCTACCCATTAACGAAGCCATACCGGAGTACTGCTGATGTACTGCCGTTGTAGTCCCGTTGCTCGCTCCGGCAGCGAAACGGCGGAAATTTTTGAGTATGTTCAAAAATTCCTACCGTCGCCTGCCGTTGTTAAATTTTTCGCCGACGCTCTGACGATGTCCTAACGATGTCTTGACGATGTACTACCGTTCTTTGCGATGTGATATCGTTGCGCTGCCGTACTAGTACCGATTCCCGAAAATCGCCAAATTTGTGCTCCGATATAGCTCGGCTAGGTGTGACAGGCCCTTTAATATTAAACAGTAATACACATTAAACGGGGTCGATATGTATAAAGTCCTTATATATGCTATCAGGTAACAACAACCTTACATTGTAAGATTTGGTGTTTAAACTACAGTTTATCTATTTGATAGATTAACAGCACGACCGTCGATGTCTACAAGATTAGTTAAGAAAAAAGAACAGACGCCGTCGCGTCTCCAGGTTTGAAACACTGGTCATTTAACTGCATAATTGTATCGATTATGCTTAAACTAGTGAAACAAAACTTAACGAGCAGATCACTAATACGTCGAATAGCTATCATTTCCCGTCTCCCAGTGAAGCTTTCCATGTAATGTTAGGTCACCAGACTTCAGTTTGGCAAACCTAATCGTTCATTGAACTTTAAAACAAATAGTTTGTAACAATGGCCTCATTTTTTTTTTTTTTTATTGCTATTAATTTCGTATTTGCAATGTAAAATAAGTTTATTATATGTAAAAATCCGTGCATTCTCCCTTGTTCATTGTATAACAATAATGTTCATACAAATACATGTAGTTTGTTGTAGAGTATAGGTGCAATACTGGACTTTGCGACGCTTATATAATACACCATACTGACTAGAATAGGTTGAATGGCATATAATTCAAGATGGCGACGACGAAGACTTGCCGATGACTTGAAAGAGATTGTTTGTGCTTTATTGACATAACTTATTGATAATATGATTTAGGGTACCTCAAATTTGTTTGGTTACATAATATCATCCACAACCATGTGAAACGTTATTGTTTTATTTCTAGCCCGCAAAATACCCAATTCATTAATCTCATGTGATTACAAAACTGGCTGATATTGCCTCACACATATATTATAAATAGCTAGGCTCATAGGGAATGGCATCACATAATAATCATAGTATGATAGACATAACATTTTTGAATTTGATGACGTCATGCATATTGCATGGGGTTTATGACATGACCTAAACGTGAGATAGTCTGGTCACATTATTGCTCTCGGGAGTCATGGACGATTCAAGATTTTATTNTTATTTTTTTTTTTTTTTTTTTTTTTTTTAATCGTTTTAATTTTTGTTTTGTTCTGGCTTTGTAATTTCGTTTGATGAAAAACGTAATTTGAAACACCTAGGCAGGATAGTGAATTTTAAGGCAAGATAGTGTCATTCCAAAACAATGGGAAATCTGTTGCTGAAATTTAAGCCAATCATATACGTTTTAGTGCTAAAACGTTCGCTAGTTATACATTGTATATCATCTGATTACTAAGAATTTGCTGTGGAAAAACAAAGCTAATATTCCATCGCTCCTCTGGAAAGGATGTTCAAGTCTGAGGAAAAATAAACATGACACTTGCCCCGCCCAATCCTTGTTTCCAGAACCAGTATTGTTTCTATGTATTCCAGTACATAGAAACATTTAAATGTTCATGTACATGATATCATTAAAAATTCAATGATCTGTTCACAAATGCCTCCCTCTTGAATTATCAATTGTAACTTGGTATTCTTAATTTGAAATTTTATTGATTGACAGTTGATGATTTCAAGTTAGTTTCAGGTTCATCCGAGTGTAGAAAAAAGTAAGTGTAAATAATCTATTATTTGAAATATGTCAAGTGCAATGCGAGATATTGTGTTTAAGATTTTTACGACTTGAAGCTCTTACACCCAAGTACTGTAGTCAGTGAATGGTAATTACGGCTAAAAGTAGTCCCAATGCCTAATCACTGTATTCAATGATTGATATGAAGAATGTACGTTTTAATCATAAAGTGATTAAATCATTATAAATTAAATATAGCTTCAAATTGAGTAGATTCGAGCTATGTACGTACGCACGTGTAATACACAGACAGACGGTACAGGAAACACGTGTTAATGATCGTATAGGTCTGGTTTACCCTAGCTGATGTGTGATCATTTTAACACGCCGTGTAATTAAACAGATGATAAAGACGTGATTGCTACAACAGAACTTGAATCACGTTTGATATGCCCCGCCAGAGTATAAATCCGTGCAGTCGTGACGTACTTGACAGGCTACAGGCGACATGGTCCGTCCGGAATTAGCGGGGTACCGGACCGGCAACTAGCCGACAAAACTAACTTCCGCTCTCACAAATAACTGCATTTAAAATGGAAGCAAAACAATTTTCAGGTTGAGTGAAAGTTTGATAACATTTCAAACCAGCATGAATCCGGTACATTGAGCCATTTACACATTTACCCACTTGTCTGTTAGCCGATTTTATGTCATAGAAATCTGGAAATCTCGTCATGTCGCTCCAGGAAGTGACGTTGAAAATTATCGCTTAAGTATAGCATCTTTTTTCTATTTGCTTTTATAACAAAGAGAAACCAAGAAAACAGCAAAACAAAAAACAATAATATTAACATTACAAAAAAAGAACAAGATCGTATGACAAACACTCAAGCGTTTTTCTTAGTTAATCCCGCTAAGAATTTTGATTAGATTGTTTATTAGAGGCCTCACATGTTCAACAGATCCTCCTAGTGGTGCTATATGCTGGGACAGACATGGCGACTTATCCATGTCGTCTGTCACGCCCGTCAGCGACGTTGTATGACGTGCAGGGGACTTAGCCTTGTCTCTCATGTTCCACTTGGACTTAATATAAAAAAGGATCATCATTCACAATAAGTTGGTGTATTAGCATGCTGCTGACACAGTAATACACACTGCCTGGCGTGCATTACATTCAATAAAATCAAACTCCATGATTAGTCTATCGATACAATTGTAAATTCAATCATTAGAGGCTGGTCGTTTGGTCCTTATCAATAGCAGGGTCCAAATCCCGGTCAATCCGATCAGCCGCATACGAGAACAATGTAAACAGACATGCGCTGTTTGTTTTGGGATTATTTTCTTGCGCGCGCTTGTTCGGAGGAGGTGCGGAGGTAGATTTTAGGACAAATGTGATAGGGCTTACTGTCAAATGCGCGTTTAACTGGTAGTTAGTAAAGCCTGGTAATTGAGTATAATGCGCACCATATTCTACCTCGGTGTCAGGAGGGATATTGCAGTCAAGCCTTTGATTGATAGAGATTCTTATTCATCGCAATCACATGGGTTCTTAGCATGCAGAACAGGCTGCGACAATCGGATTCCTGCTGGGGAGACCTGTGCTGTGTTACATGTGTACGAAGATGCACAACTCTAGAAATTCACTGCACAACTGATACATTTCAAGGACGTCGGAATTAAGGATATGATAAATTGCATTTTAACAGCCAATAGGTGCCATCTCTTGTACAATCAGCGGCCCAATATGCCCAATAATGCAATCCTATGATATCGACACAAAGATGCAGCATTTCTTGACGATAAATCGCCACGTCGTGACATGATTGTCTGTGTATGGAGAATTGAAACAACAACATTATAACAATAATACGACGTAACTTCGTTGGTGATAATGAAGAATAATTCCATATATGTTAATGCTAATTGGCTGACTTAAAAGTAACTGCTTTAAACAGATAATTCTTAATTGCATTCAAATAATCTTAAAACATGTACCAGTTTGTGGAGATCCTAATAAAATAGTTAAAACTTAAAACGAATTATTTAAGTTACAATAAGTAGAAATCCTCTCGTTACCCTGAGGAGATACAGAAATTTGCTATATCATCTTTAAATAGAGAGGGAAAAGATACAAATCATCATTTCAGTTAAAATGTTCTATTTTCAATTCATTCACCCCAAACCATTGCATTTATTTATAAACCGGAAAGCAAACCCACGTATCATTTTCAATGTCTACAAGAACTTCCCATAGTTTAATATCAAAGAAACCTCACTATTTACTGGACGATTGCAGGATTAACGAACATGGGTACCGATTTAACTATTCAGTGGTTCGCGGGATAGGTTTGATATATTGTATACATTGTTATGCTTCAACACATAATAACCTATAAACTATCCTTTAGGAATGATAAGTTATACTTCTAAGTCCAATCATGAGGTATTTGAAAGGTTCACCGGACCTTTTGATTTGAAAACACGTAAGGTAGCATCGATACTTTTGGGCTGATATTCTGAGGTCAGAACAACAAAAATAATCCTATGAAAACAGCGTTCGCACAGGCTCTTTCCTTTTCGTATAATATAGCGATTTTCATGAGTGATCTACTTGGAATATCATATCGCAGTTATCCTAAGAAAGTGATACAATGGGAATGGTATAATGATATTCATATCGCAGTTATCCTAAGAAAGTGACACAATGGGAATGGTTTAATGATATTCATATCGCAGTTATCCTAAGAAAGTGATACAATGGGAATGGTTTAATGATATTCATATCGCAGTTATCCTAAGAAAGTGACACAATGGGAATGGTTTAATGATATTCATATCGCAGTTATCCTAAGAAAGTGACACAATGGGAATGGTATAATGATATTCATATCGCAGTTATCCTAAGAAAGTGACACAATGGGAATGGTATAATGATATTCATATCGCAGTTATCCTAAGAAAGTGACACAATGGGAATGGTATAATGATATTCATATCGCAGTTATCCTAAGAAAGTGACACAATGGGAATGGTATAATGATATTCATATCGCAGTTATCCTAAGAAAGTGACACAATGGGAATGGTATAATGATATTCATATCGCAGTTATCCTAAGAAAGTGACACAATGGGAATGGTATAATGATATTCATATCGCAGTTATCCTAAGAAAGTGACACAATGGGAATGGTATAATGATATTCATATCGCAGTTATCCTAAGAAAGTGACACAATGGGAATGGTATAATGATATTCATATCGCAGTTATCCTAAGAAAGTGACACAATGGGAATGGTATAATGATATTCATATCGCAGTTATCCTAAGAAAGTGACACAATGGGAATGGTATAATGATATTCATATCGCAGTTATCCTAAGAAAGTGACACAATGGGAATGGTATAATGATATTCATATCGCAGTTATCCTAAGGAAGTGACCCAATGGGAATGGTACAATGATATTCAAATCGCAGTTATCCTAAGAAAGTGACACAATGGGAATGGTATAATGATATTCATATCGCAGTTATCCTAAGAAAGTGACCCAATGGGAATGGTTTAATGATATTCAGATCGCAGTTATCCTAAGAAAGTGACCCAATGGGAATGATATTATGATATTCATATCGCAGTTATCCTAAGAAAGTGATACATTGGGAATGGTAGAATGATATTCATATCGCAGTTATCCTAAGAAAGTGACACAATGGGAATGGTTTAATGATATTCATATCGCAGGTATCCTAAGAAAGTGACCCAATGGGAATGGTATAATGATACTCATATCGCAGTTATCCTAAGAAAGTGACCCAATGGGAATGGTATAATGATATTCATATCGCAGTTAGCTGAACAATATAAAATTGTAGAACAAATGCTGTTACAGCGATATCTAGTTTAAAAAAATCTAAGGATCACTTCAACACTTCAACACTTCAGAACAAGGTATCCATGTTGTCAACCATAAAACACAAAACACTACAATTTCAGTACATCTACACCACCCGTCCTCATATGACCCTGGCTGTTGCGAGACGTTAAACCCCAAACAAACAAACCTGTATACAACATTTTCACGATATCATCCTTAGACAAACTACAAAAGACAACATTTTCACGATATCATCCCTAGAAAAACTGCAAAAGACAACATTTTCACGATATCAACATTAGAAAAAAAATACAAAAGACAACATTTTCACGATATCATCCTTAGAAAAACTGCAAAAGACAACATTTTCACGATATCAACCTTAGAAAAACTGCAAAAGACAACATTTTCACGATATCAACCTTAGAAAAACTACAAAAGACAACATTTTCATGATATCATCCTTAGAAAAACTACAAAAGACAACATTTTCACGTTATCATCCTTAGAAAAACTGCAAAAGACAACATTTTCACGATATCAACCTTAGAAAAACTGCAAAAGACAACATTTTCACGATATCAACCTTCGAAAAACTACAAAAGACTACATTTTCACGATATCATCCTTTGAAAAACTACCAAAGACAACATTTTCACGATATTATCCTTAGAAAAACTGCAAAAGACAACATTTTCACAATATCAACATTAGAAAAACTACCAAAGACAACATTTTCACGATATCATCATTAGAAAAACTGCAAAAGACAACATTTTCACGATATCAACCTTATAGAAACTGCAAAAAACAACATTTTCACGATATCCACCTTTGAAAAACTACGAAAGACAACATTTTCACGATATTATTCTTAGAAAAACTGCAAAATACAACATTTTCACAATATCAACCTTTGAAAAACTATCAAAGACAACATTTTCACGATATCAACCTTATAGAAACTGCAAAAAAACAACATTTTCACGATATAATTCTTAGAAAAACTACAAAAGACAACATTTTCACGACATCAACCATAGAAAAACTACAAAAGACAACATTTTCACGATATCAACATTAGAAAAACTATAAAGGACAATATTTTCACGATATCAACCTTAGAAAAACTACAAAAGACAACATTTTCACGATATCATCCTTAGAAAAACGACAAAAGACAATATGTTCACGCCGCCAACGTCGGGAAAGCATGTTGCTTATGCATTATTACTGATATATGTACCACCATATTAATGATACAAAACTTAAAGCTGACGACATCGACAATACAAACTCAATGGCAACAAATAATTGACTATTTTGACGGTACATGTACATGTATTCAACATGGGAAAGTACATAGTGGTAAAAACATTTCTCCAGAAATTGTACCTTCCTTTGCTTGGTAATGGATATTAAATATATTTGGTACGCTGTATCCTCGCCGAACAATAAAGTGAGGCGACTAACATGAAGCGCCGTGCAATATCAGTTGTTTGTCTGCGCTTTACACCTAGGAAACAGGAGTTTGCAACGACCCGGATCACTTTTTTACACGTACTTTCCATTTCGGCATTTGATCGGATTGAAATATGTCGTCATATGACTTGAGCTGTTGCAAAGACCAGAATTAAGTATAAGATAAAATCACAGGCTCTTGCATAATTTGTATAGGCATTATTTTTATAGGAACCACTTATATATATTGAGGATCTTTAAGGGGTTTCCGTTGTCCACGTCGATTGAATACCCTTCTGAACTTGGAATCATTGACTCTACAGACACAACTTACTGCAAAGCTGTGCAATAAGCGTGACGATTTCGATCACGAGCTTTTCTTTTCTTGATATTATCATCCGAGCTTTTCCAACTTCCGATGTTTACATGTCGAAGTTGATTCTGTATTGAACGCTTGCTCCGAATTTAACGATTGTCTTGATAGATTTCGACTGCTGACAGACAAGTTTACAACTCAGGATTTCGAGACATGCATGTCAATTGCTGAAGGCTATGAACAAGTTTTAGCGTCGCCATCATGATATGCTATTTGTTCGTGCGGTAAGAATCTCGATCATATTGATTAAGCTCATAAGTGTTCCTTGTTTCGTTGTAACTACCCCAGTTTTTCCAGTGGAAATGATATTACTTGAATTTGAAATATAAATGGCGGATGTGGCCGCTGAAGCAGAAGACGCGTACCCTTCCGGAACATCTAGTCTTAATCTCCTGTTACCTTTTCAAACGTCTCCATGTACATATGTCCTATGTTCATCTTTTGTCCTAGAGTTCGAATTACTTGTTGACATGGTTTTTTTTTGATAAGTAAGCTGATTTGCATGTACAGTAGCATTAACCTTTTTTCTGTACCTTTTGTTTTTATTCTAACAACACATACGCTACATTTACAAGTATGTGGTAATAACATGGATTCGGAATCTGAATTCGTTTCTGATACTATATAGTCTAATGGCACCATTTGTGTTCCTCTCTTATTTAAAGTTACAATGTCTCTAATAGTATGATTTTATATTTCGGTAACATGTACAACTATTTTTGTTACAATCAGGGCAGAGATGGACCGAAGTTTCCCTCACACATTTGTCTGTTATAGAGTTCCGAGCATATGCTTCCTGTTCTTCAGGTCGATTTATCAGTCGTCATATTGAAAACGAGGATTTATATAATCAAATGACATTTTCAAACGGGTTACAATTTTTCATCAAGTGTCTAACTAAGCTCCTTCTCCCTGACACGGCTTTAAACTGAATCATCGAAAATCAATATTTAAAAATTTAAAACAAAACCTTTTGTTGATAAGACTTGCACTTGAACTCCTTAACCTTGAGGCGGCCGGGGATGAGGGTAGGGGATTAAAACTTCTCTTCGCGAACGAACATTCTGTCGACACGTATCTTACAAGGCTCACAGGGTGTCACTCGACTTATTCAGTCCCGACTCCTGGGCAACGTGCCGAGAAGTCCCCGGGATCTCACGGAATTAGGGTTAAGACTTGTCTCAACACGAGCTCAGTCTCGCGCTAAATTTAAGGAATTTGAAAAATAAAAATATAGATAACTTACAAAAGCCTGTCTTAGACTTCCTATCACATCAGTGTTGGATTCACATGGACATAGCCAACACGTGTATAGATCCTGGTACGACGACTGGCACTTCAGATCGATCAAACTCAGAAGTATCTTTATTATTTTAATCTTAAATGGATACTTTCCTTTTGGATTTTTGATCAATTCTTTGAACTTGTTATTTAAAACGGGAGAAAGGTAGTCCCGCCAAAACAAAAAAGTTTCTTTGAGCAGAATAAAAGCTGAAAATTTTCAAATTGTTCTACCAATAGATCGAAAACGGATTGGAGGCTAGGAGATGTACGGTGTCAGATGTTTTGATGGTAACTCATAATAATATGTCTTTTATTGCCCTGATAAGTGCATCATAAACAAATTTCATTTCGAACTGGCTGTCATTTTCTGTTATTTTAAATTGTTCAATCTGCCTGCTACTATGACACATAAAGGTTTAAATGGTTTTATTTCTCTGTAAGGTTGTAATAATGTGTGCTCCGTACATCGAGTTCTGTCGTAGGTCCCCGGTATTATTAGTCCCCGGGGGTAGGGCTGATGTCACCGAAGTGTCACTACAATGCCGTTACAGAAATAGAGCGATCAAACCTGTACTTGAGCCTTGTAAAACAAAGTTCTCGACAAAGGTACTACTTGCATCCGTTTCCATTGGCTTCTCAGCAGCTGCCATCGGTAACGAACTTTCCATCAATTTGATACTGATTTCAGATATTCGAATATCTCTGCATATCATATAGTTTTCCCAGTGTGTCGACAGTGAATTCTGGCATTGCAGGAAGAGTCCTATCTTTGACTCTGGTAAGCGGGTTTTGTCCTGCCTCTGACTCAAAATAAAACACTATTAATAGACGACGAAAAGGCATGTTTTTGGTGACTCCGTCTGTAAAATCGGTATATTAGCTATTTAGGCTAATTAATATTGTCAACAAAAGAATAGGCATTTATGGTAACAGTGTTATTTTTACACTGTTTGAGGAAAACAGTATCGCATTAAGTGTTGTTGATGATAATTAGCACTTTAAATCTATGATACAAGCGTCACACTTCCTTGCTTGTTTTTTTTAATACGAGAAAAATACATGCCACATTAAGCTCTTTGCAGTAAATGGTTGGTGTTCGTTTCCGAATCTTAAAAACATACAATATCACGGTATTAAAGTTATGAAAGCAAATTGATAAAACAGATGAATGAAAATATCATTGAAGAATATGAACAATAACGTCCGTCTTGCAACTGTAGGACTACCAATAAAGCTCCGGAACCCGTTGAGCAACGGTTTTTTGTTATCGAAATATCAACTTTTGATTTATTTGTTCAAGACGGAATGCAGTAAGGCCAGGACCTATTTGTTAAGATTTGTTATACAAATTATGCCAGCACCGTAGTTTAGAACAGGATTTTTTTTTATCAAGAAAGGCAGGTTTTATTAAATGGTAGGTGTGTGCTAATATTGTCAGCAATAGCGATTCGTTTTGCTGAAACATAAATTATATAAGTTACATTAGTTTAATATTTAAATGGAGCCGTTATCACAAGCTCTTAGAGCAAAGTCAGAGATGTCAGCAGATCGGTGACGTGAGAAATATGGCCATCGGACCAACTTATATTATAGTCTCAAAATACATATTGGGTTCTCTCTGTATCCAATGACAGGATGCAGAGCAAATGTAAATATTATGTGATGAAATTTTATTGTCTGAAAGTGTGTACTTGTATGTGTCGAAATTCATATGTGCGGAAAAATACTTTTAGAGTTGGGAAAACATCCACGTTTTGTGGTATATTGTACAAAGTACAATGTAGAAATGTAGAAAGAACTTTGAAAATTCATTTAAAACACAACCGGGATGATATTGAATAGTGGGATATTCTTAATCCAATTTAGGTATCTAAATTTGTTAACGTAGAAAATGTGCTTTTCTTTTTCAAAACGTTAGTCACGTTTAGGTGGAAAAAGCCCTAGCGCCATATATCTTCTGTATAAGAGAAACCTAGGACTTGAACAGGAATTAAAACAGTTTGTCGTAGTCAGCAACATTTTCCTGAATTGTGAAAAAATAAATCGCCAAGACTTACAGGATTTATTGAGACTACTGCCCGAATTCTCACACAATTACTTCAATGTATTGTCATAGTAACATCTTGTTTACATGTGGGGTACAAGGCGAAGATGTGTGGGAACAAGGCTAGGCAGGTCACTGTAGACAATGTACATGTAACCTTCCTGTTAGGACAGATTGTGCATCGTTCGGCCTTGTACCAGTGACAGGTAAAGACAGGTAGATACAGATACGGGACGGGTACACCTGTACAACCACACCTGTACATACTTGTTGTCACATCACCTGTCTGAGACGCACAGACCCCCCAATGTGCAGCAGATACAAGGCACGACGTGCAGATAACACAGTTTGTCAGATGCTGGTCCACTAAGTATAATTACACAAACATATGACGTAGTTGATTCTCATTAGTTTGTCTCTCCTCAGAAAACAAAGTCACCACGATTAATTTCTAATTATCTCATCATGATCGACACATAGCGGGCACCTAGTGATAAAGCTGAAATTGGAAATAAGAATAAATAGCATATAATTTCACTGCGTTATGTTATTTGCCGCAAGCGTGTGTATGTGTATTTAAGTTTTGGCTGTTGGTTTGTCAAATTGAGAGTATGCCTTGACAAAAAATATAACCATTAATACATTTATCAACAACAAAAATGTTATTATCCAAAGCTACAACTTTGGTATTTTGGTGTCGCAATCCTTACAACAGAATAGGGGCCATCGTTTTGCTTCAATTGGTTTTCTTTAACACTGTTTCTTATATAAAAAACGATAACTGTTGGCTCTTTATTTAGGTTTACTGTATTGAAAAATAAAATTAAGGACACCCAGGAGGATATACCTATAGACATGAGATGATGACGTGCTCTTCCCTTGTTATGAACCAAAAATGGTAAATATAATATTATTATTATAAACATAACTCGATACTTCGGGGCAACATCGCTGCTTTTCAGTACGCTTCAAAATCCTGTCATAGTCTTGACGTTTGCAGTTTTTATTCGAGTATATAACGGTTACATTTTAGTACAAAGTCTGAAAAAAGAAACAGTTATTCCACTTAATGTCGACTTAACGCCAGGTACATAGGACGAATTATCCCTAAGCTCGGAATATGTATGCTTCTGGCATTTATGTGCTGGATGTTATATCAGTGGTGGTACATGTATTGATACTAAGACATTCAGTCTTAGATACTGGAAAAATGAAGCTTAACATTTCAAAAAACATATTTATATTGAATCATAAAGGAATAAATGAAAAACACATCCTGTGAAAATAACAAAGTATTGAACGGAAGGGGAAAAGCGTTTATTTTGGTAGTTAAATGAAGTAAGACTAATGTCAATGTAGAGACGAACCGCCCGTTGAATGGTCTTCCTTTTTGGCATATTTTACCCAGCCATAGGTATGGATAATCACGTGCGCCGGACATTATGGCTGAGTTTGACCATTGCCTGGTTACACCGCAGTGACCAAGGGTGATAAATCCAGGACCAACATATGCGGATGAAGACTGACCAGCCGGACACAGAGGCACAAATCATTTATCACGAGTGACCTATCGAAAGTGTCCAAATTCGAGTGTTTGTCATTAGAACCAACAACAGCCGGTCGAGAGGCTGGTTATTGACCCGATCCGGACAAAGTTCGCAGGCCAATACCTACTGCATACATTAACACTACCGTGTGACCAGCAGTATCCGCCATCTCGAGTTTGAAATCAATAAAGTTTCTCCTTTTCTATAGGAAAACAGGAAAGGAAAATATATAGCAAATAAAATGCAAATAATTTGCCTTTTTTTCTTATTCTAAATGTAAGAGTAGCTATCTCGTTTTTGTGACAATACCAATGGTATTTTTTCATGCACGGTAGCCGATTGTACCAGAAATGATTGTATATTGAATTACGCAGCACTGTCTCAATCAAGTTGGAGCCCGAGATGTTGAGATCTATCAATTTCAATTCGTGATGAATTTTGATGCTGCTGCTGACTCTCGAGATGTTAATAACTCCGGAAATACGTCATGTGATTGCCTACATAATGCCCGGATGTTTAATTATTTGTTCCCTTATCTTGGCTTTTGGTATCGTTTCATTTCAAGAAAGAGTCCGTCCTGCACATCTTTATATCCATTTAATATCCATGTACTGCTTTACTCTAATTTCAAACTTAAAAGTCGAAATATTTCTTGTAGGAAAACGACGTATGGGAACTGCGAGTCATAAATGAAAGCAGACAATACGTCGAGGTGTTTTCTTGAAGAGTTTTGTTCGATATATTAATTACATGTTAAGAGTCGTGCTTGACAAGTGTCAGAGCGGTACACAAACTGTTGACTCTGCGCTGGCCGCGATAGAGCAGGAATGGCACGGTTGATGTGAGGCCAATATTACCATGTCAGTACTTCATTACACACGTCACCTTATCTGCCACCAGGGGGAGCTACTGTGCGGTGAGTATGATCTAATCTGCCAGTCACATGACCCCGACACCCGGGCCTACTCGCGCAGTGACCGTTTATTGGGGACAAAAACAGACCCACCATGGAAACGTAATTGTTTTTCTGTCAACAATTCTTAAGGGCGTATAGAAAATACAACAACCTACACTGTATAGGCTTTGAGAAATGCTAACAGTGCCTGGTTCCCAGGGTAAGCCTACCTAGCTCGTTGAATGGCAACAAAACGTGAGGCGTGCGACAGATGCAGTCAAAATAACAGATTGGCATGTACTTCAGTATCCGAACATGTTCATTTAAAAAACATAAAGAAAAAATAATGTTTTCACACAGTGCTAGGGATGTACTTGAAACTGAAACCGTGTTCTCTTTCGAAGCGAAAACATCATGTTTGTAAAACTAGTTTTTGACAAGCAAAACCAAATCGTATTTTGTATGTGTCACCGGGGAATAATTAATCACTTGAACATAGCGGAGAGTTCGTGCGACAGGAACATAATTAATGTATAGGTCAAACATGTCACATGAATATTTATTTTTCTGCTTTTTTTCTTCTTCAAATACAAAACACTAACTTGTAATTTCTTTAAAAATTCAAAAATGATTTGTTTCAATTATTCATAGTTATAATTCAAAATTTGACAGATTCCCAGACTGTTTTCTATAGCGAGAGCACGGCGCCATATGTAGCGAATTTCGGTGCCAATTGTGAACGTTTTGATAATGTTCTGCAGAAATTAGCTTTGTATGTTTTCAAATTCAACACGAGAAAAAAACATTCTAATCGAGACTTGGTGTTTACCCGTGTTTTTACGCGATAAATGATGATACAGGCGAGTTGCCGGCGGTTTGATGTTGGGGGACTATTTGTACATTTGTAGATAATTAGGGATAGCCTGGGTACAGCGGTAACCCTAGGCTCGGGGCTGCCAGGGCGCTGCCTTTGAGGAACACCTATACAAATAAAACCCAGCGGCGACCGGTGTTCAGGGCCATGCCGTGTACAACAATATCTTATCTTCATAGCTACACGTGTTCTACAAGTCTCAATTAGATATATTAAAATGGATCATATTTAGAAATGGAGTTGTCTAAAAACAAAGTGGAGAACGTTCCCGCGAGAGTTTCGCACGTGCCCCAGGAGTCGGCTTTGAAGTTTAGGACTGATCGAGCGCATTGATACCGTGCACGGTTGTTCCCTGTTAAGTCATGTCCGACAAACTAGGTCGTTAACATCCAAAACAGTCCGATATTCTTAATTCTTTTGATAACAAACAAAACTGTGTAAATAAATATACATAAATCGTGGTACAAGTTTTCACAAGCCGTGTATATCTACACCGGAAACTGGGGAGGACGGCATTCTCGTTCTTTTTATTGACGAATATAACTCTTGTTTAGTCATAAACTTATCATATTATTACTCAAAATTATCATTTGAAATTATATAATACGATTAAAATTTAGTATCGTGTGCTAAGCGACGCTAAGGTTTTCAAGTGTCTTTTGTTATTTGGTTTTGAATAATATTCATCATTCATGCTTATGTTCCAATATTCATAATTAGTGTTTTTCTTCCTTTCATCATCCTTGGTTCTGTGTTGAGTTCATAATTGATTTTTATATTATCTTATCTTTTTATGTTTCAATGATTATATCGGCATGACAAAAAATAAATACCACTAAACTGTAGATCCTACTGTTATGTATTTTTACCAATGTACGTCACACTACTGATATTACACGTAGCGACTTCTGGTCCGTCAACTGTAAGTGACATCAAACAGATTTCATTTGATGGTTTGACTTTATTTCAGTTTTGAAGACATAACGAGAAGAATGGAAGTGCCGTCAAAATCTTCAACATGGATACATCGAAGATCTGCTTATCAGTCAAAACATATGTTTTACAAATGTTGAATTTTTCATCATTCATTTTTTCTGTTTGCATATTCATATACATATTTTTTTATTTCAGATATTTATCATTACGTTTTGTGTTAATGTTCAAGATTCATGTCGGCTTTTGTTGGCAATCTTTCTTTTTCGCGTTAAAAGTTAAAACGTACAATCAATTTTCAATTTTTGGTATGCCTTTTCTTTTAGCTCACAATAATATCTAAAGTCTGATCATGCTTAATTAAGCTTGCCTTTGGATGTTTCGTAAGTATAGGAATTCTTAGAGTTTAAAAGATGGTAGTTCACTCCGTTAATAACCAGGCCTACGTTTATCTTAGTTTGGCTATAGGCGTATACATCTTAGTGAATACATTGTATTTGTATTACCAGCATCCCTTGTGTTGTGTCTATGTATCGATTTTCCTATCATGAACTTTCCCTTTGTTGATAGTTACATGTTTCCCAAACTTACGATACTACATTGTAATATGTCGCATTTCCATGGACAGAATAGCAACAGGGGGTTGCCAAGGATACAGATTGATGAAACCTATGTGCAAGTTTATGGTCGCCGTGGTCTCATTGGAAATTACCTATTTTTGTTTTGTTTTATATAAAAGTCGATGTTTTTTATTAAGCGCACTAGTGTGCTCATATTCCCCTTGTTCTGCTTGCACCACACTAGCTCTCTCTTTGAGAACGTGATATTGGTGACATTACTTCGTTTGACGTAGATTTACATGGAGGGTGTTGTCGATAAAGCTGAAGACGGCTATCCTTCCACGACACCTGGTTTTATCTCCTTGCATTTTCAAGGGTCTCAGTGTAAAACCATCGTTGGTTAATGTTTTCCCCTAGTTTAGTCGATTTTAAATAGAGTTACAGCTTTTATGACACTTGTATTATCTTGTTCAATATTCCTCCTAAGTAGCAATACCATTGAAAGTCCTTTGTATTGACGTGCGACATGCAAACCAAAAGACTTGGTTTAGACTGTCTATCATTCTCCGTAATCATCAGTTATTTTCCTGTTCAAATAGGGACTTATATGATCTTGATCAAGTCCACAGGCAAAAATAATCAAAATAACTTGACAATCTATGTTTCATAATTTATGAAGCCTTTTTCTTAGTTGTCAATGTGGCGCTCGATTAAAAACAATTAATACTGTTAAATCTTTATCTAAGGAATGATAAACATATTCTACTCGCGTCGCGTGTATCGAATGTAGAACGTCTGGTCCGTCAGCTGTGACATTGAACGGGTTTCATTGCGTGGCTATACCTTATTTCAGTTTTGAAGTCATACCGAGGGCAGTTTTTATGACGCCAGAGTCTTCACGATGGCTACATACGCCGAACGTCCACTCCACTAATCAAATATGTTTTTCCACAACTGTAGTAAGTGCTGTCCCTAGATCATGAAACAGACATTGCTGTAATGTAGATGATAACAATTTTGTTTTTATTTCATTACACATCATCATTTTTGTTTACGATTTCGACACTTAAATCTACAAATTTAATCTAGACAAACTGCAAACGTGCGATCTTCCTGCTGTAAATAGCATACGATATGCAAAGTAATTTAAGATTAACTGTATATAAGATTCGATAGACTTTCTCCCTCGTCCTGTTGCTTACCAGTCATTGGTGTTGACGTGGTATCGGTGCGCTATCTCGTGTGTAGAGTACACTAAGCAATAAGTGATAACCAAGGGACCATTTTGATAATTAGTTTGATAATTAGTATCTACCGTTGATTGACTTTGCTTCTGATGTTTGATATGAGGCTGCGCGTGCTCCTATAGAGATATCCCAGGTATGGTCAAGCCTTGTTTCACGTGTCTTCATATCTGTCTGTTTGTTGAAAAGGTCAAAGACTCCCAAAATTGTCTGCAACACACAGACTAATTATGAGAGGTGAAACATAAGAATATCAGCGTTTAGGAGATGATGTTCTGGTAGAATTTGGTGTGCTGGTAAATTCATTAACCAATTTTTGCCAAAGTCTCATAGTTTTCACAATGATTACACAGTTGTCATGTAGTACTTATGAACAAAAGTCTGAGCCAGAATGTTTCCTTAGTTTCCTCTGCATATGTATGTATATGAAAACTAGTTTTATGACCTCTACCAATCAAATCTTAATGATGTGCAGCTTGTTATATATTACTGGCAATGTATTGAAAAGGATTCTTTAAAATTGACATTTAGTTGAAGTCTTAAAAACAAAACATGGCAATACATGTACATTGCAGTCTGAAAAACACTGCAGATGAAGAATGTTCACCATATTTCTTCTTCTAGATACCTTTTTGGTCAAATTAAACACCGCGAACATATACCTACCTAGCGGTATTGCTGACCATTAGGTACATCAGAATGCTCTTTCACTCGTTAATCGGATATGGTCAAAGATTTACGGCAACCGAAAAAATCTCATTATAATTTTATAAATATCAAAGTTAGGATTTTCATCGATTACTCAGTGTATTGATTTGGTTTAAAACAAGAAAAGAATAATTTTACCCCCCTTTTTGAAAAAAACCCCTACTTACACTTGTATATGTTATGTATGTTATTGTTCCTTACGTAGATTTTTTTAATCCGCGTTAAGAAGTGGTTTGAGCTATTGATAGCAACAATTAAACTTAACTTCCGATTAATCAAATGTAAATATGAGGTTTAACTTAAATAAGTGTTGTTTTAAGATAGAATGAGAAAATTTCTGAAACAATTTGTTTGTAAAGATGAGAATTTGTCACGGTATAATTGTTCAAATACGATACATTTCGTTTTTCTGAATATTTTTGGGGTTCGGGTTGGGAGTCGGGGTGCCTATTACTGCAATGCTTTTCTAGTTATGCACATATGTCACTTATACCTGAGGGGGAATAAGAATGTTCTTTTATGTGTTTATTGCCTCCTAGTGAAACACAACAGATTGTACGGTATCCCACTGCTACACATTCCGTCTTGATTTGCCGTCCCTTCCGTGTTCTGTCCCCTCCCATACTTCCAGCAGTAGCCCATACGTCATGTGTTTGACAGGAGGACGCATAACGGTGCCGGCCGATTTACATAATTCCGTTATAATAAGGTGTCATGTTTGCTGTGTAAATTCCACCGTAGAACGTGATGTTTAAAAATACGTTCTGGGATTCCCCCATTAGCGCGCCATTAAATCTGACTGCAGAACGTCACGCCAACGACCCCGGACTGAATCACTGTTGTTAAACACGACCGAGACATCCGGGTAGTTTGTGTAACTCGTCACCTCCGGTACAGCGACGACAACGTTATGTACGTGTTGAGTAACGCAAGCAATTCCCACGTGACAGACGCATTTTTAAGGTTAAACTATCAAATTTGTGTTGCTTTACTTTGCCGCTCAACTTCAGTATTTCTTGTACCCCTTGTTCCAGTACAAAACAGTACAAAGCGGAGTGATTTAAGACAGTAGACGAATTCCCACGCTAATACGCAAACGCTTTACGTACGTATATCTATTCAGATATGAATATAGCATTATATAACCACCTTTTTTAGAGTTTCGCTGATTAAATATATTGAGCGTGAAATTCAAATTTGTTTTTGTTATGTTTTTCGGTATTTCATAACCGAAGACCTTCCATCGCGAGGGTAAGACGTCATACAGTGTCGTAGACGATATAACATTGGCGAGAAGCCTGTCGGTAGTTACATCACTAGCGTACACTTGATCTTATACCCAGTCGTCAACCAAGTTGTAATGTATATAAGAGTGATTTATTAGGTGAACGGGGAGCTGAAAAATAGAACTCAGTAAGAGATTTATCAATCAATCTCGACATTGACCTTTGTATATTTTGTAATTCTGTCTAGTGTATTTGCATGTAAGTGTGAGATAGAAAATGGCTCATTGATTTTTGTATATATTTTTCTGGAATGACTCCAAATCAGTTTGGAGAATAACTCCTGATAATATTATTGTACGATGCCTCGTGCTAATATTGTAGAGTCATTATGTATGGAGTTTTTTTTTAATGTAATGGACACGAATCTAATGCATACTACCACGGTGGCACCAGGTCCGGCGCTGTCACTGTAAAAACACGAGTTCCGGTCCTAAGATGCCACTGATAAGTCCCGGTCCTGATTCTCTAGGGGAATAAGTTCCGGTCCAGATAATGTAGAGGACTGAGCTCCGGTCCTGACAGAGGTCTAGACCTTATAATGTAGAAGCTTGAGGCAAAGCCATGTTTATGTAGTCATTTGGTGTCCGGTTCTAATTCTATAGCGGTTTGATGTCCGTTTTCGGTATTGAGGCGGTATTGGGCCTGACCCTGGTACTGCTGTGGCAGGAGGCCCGTCCATGCTATTGTTTTGGCAAGATATTTAGTTTTATAATGTAGCGGAATAAGGCTCTGGATTAATGCTATTGTGGCAAAATGTATGACCCTGACACTGTACTGGTGCAGTCAATGGGGTTCGGCGAAGCCATAATACTGTAGGCGGGTGATGTTTTAGACTGATACTGTTGTGGCACAAGATCCGACACTGAGGAGTCAAGGACATGGCCCTAATACTGTAGAGGCACGAGGCCCAACCCTGATACTGTAGTGGCATGGGGGCCAATCCCGATACTGTAGCGGCACGAACCCGGCCCTAATACTGTAGTGGCATGGGGCCCAACCCTGATACTGTAGCGGCACGAGGCCAAAACCTGATACAGTAGTGGCATGGGGGCCAATCCCGATACTGTAGCGGCACGAACCCGGCCCTAATACTGTAGTGGCATGGGGCCCAACCCTGATACTGTAGCGGCACGAGGCCAAAACCTGATACAGTAGTGGCATGGGGGCCAATCCCGATACTGTAGCGGCACGAACCCGGCCCTAATACTGTAGTGGCATGGGGCCCAACCCTGATACTGTAGCGGCACGAGGCCAAAACCTGATACAGTAGTGGCATGGGGGCCAATCCCGATACTGTAGCGGCACGAACCCGGCCCTAATACTGTAGTGGCATGGGGCCCAACCCTGATACTGTAGCGGCACGAGACCACGTGGATGATGTGCCACCCCAGACAATTGGGACCCGTCACGCCGTGTTCCCGATTGCTGCTGACGTTGTCAAAGATCATTAGCTCCTTATTTATTGAGGTGCGTGTCCTCAGCATTACTCTTCATCACAAAGTACTTAAGTCAATCTTATTGAGTCCGAGTTAACCAATTGATTAAACTTCTAAATATTCCTTCATTGATCTCGTCACTTTATTAGACTGTCAACAAATTGACCGAGTGTACAAATAGCCATGTCCCTGGAGGGCGAGCCGCCAATGCGAATGGTCTGGGGCCGGCGGAGACGGATTACTAGGTGACGAGAACTCATAAAATGTTCAGTAATCATTAGCAGGTAGGCAAGGCTAAGACTGACTTGATTCAATTAAGGAACACTGTTCCGGTCTATGGGGACGGTGTCGTGAGAGGAGAGCGCACAATTGTTTCAGCACGATAAAATTAAGTACAAGTTGTTATACATTTAGAATTTTTGTAAACCACTATTTGTCAAAGTTGTCAGGATTTATTGAACGCTAATCTAGAAAATTTGAACCCCTTCTGGAACGATCCGAGGAGAAAACTCTCTAGGGAAAAAAGAGAATATTACAAGTTGTTTTAAATAATGAAAAATTCATGAGTTTTCACAGACCGACATATTGGTGGAATAATGATGTGCCATCGTTGATAAAATTCATTTCGCTAGTTGGTGTCGTCTGTCGCGGTAAAAATAGACACACGTCACGATAGCAGAGCTTCTCGTACATCATCGCCAACGACGGGCAAAGGACGCGCGGATCGTCTCTTGTCCCTCCGGCTTACTGACCGAGACGTGCAATGCTGTACCGTCTACTGGACAGACCGAGGCTTTATTGGTAGATTATGTATATTGAGTAAGAGAAAAACAAACAAACAAAACACAGACTTTGCATTACGGATTTTGATAATAGGAGAGATGTTGTTTTGTGTGGATGTTTATTAGCTTGTAGGCATCAAGAGACTGATATTGATTCTTTGATACTCGACAAGGCATTTTTATTGAGTTAAAGTTATATCATCTAGTCAGTTTTAAGAAACTATGTCAATGGTTAGGCACTGAGAAAGCTAGTTTTGTGAAGTTGTTTATTGCATGTTCATAGTAATATCTGCTGTACAGTTTAGAGTGTTGAAAGTAGGAATTTATATATAAATAACAATTACCTGACAATGTGATACCTTTTGTTTTACAGTAGGGTATCTCCTAATATTTTTGTGTATTTCAGCATAAAACAATATTCGCTTTCACTAATCAAATGGTTACTAAATTTGATTTTAGCACAAATCAATGTCAAAAAAAGGAAAGGAAAGAACGAATAAGTCATTGATGGCCCGTCATTTGTAATAGAATATTTTCCTATTGCACCTGGATGTCGATTAGATTATACCTAGAATTTCCACTATATCATAATGCTCGGCAATATATTGTATTACATATCTCTATTACATTTTTACAAGTGAAACATAATGCTTTACAGGGAAAATAAGGTTTATATTTTTTATGTGACAAATAACATCGTTTCGTTAATTTTACACTTAACCGACCAATAAGAGAGCAAGGTTTATTATTGAAAGTAACAAAAGATGTAAATTGTCAATTATGACATCACAATAGCCCTGGCGTCGTATTGTGACGTTTCAATACATCATTACTTGTCTCCATAGATTTGGCGAGGACGGACTATCAGTTCAAGGAAGTCCACGTCTTTTTTAAAGGCAAAAACGTAATAAGAGAATGCTTCTTAGTTTCATGATACATAACAGTTACAATTCACCCGTGGATTGAACTGCATGTAATTTCATATTCATTCCTGCAAGGTATTTGCAAAAATATCAAATACCCAGCCCACTCGGAAATTATAGTTGCTTTTCGTCAACACAACTAGAATATCCGCTTAAATACATACATTTGTTATTAAAGAAACTACAGCTGTCTTAACTCATTCAATCTTTAAGACACATTTTAACTCTTCCAGTTCTAAGGTTGGAAAAGTTCATTAAGTAATTTCAGGGGTGAATAAGTTTAAGCAATGTTACTTTTGTTTCTCTTCTTTTAATGACGGTTACACGACAACTTAATTCATTATGAATAAAGGTTGACCTGACATTTAATTTTGAGGGTGAAACATATCAATAAGACATTGAACATTGGATACATTGATACTTCGACTGTACTTTATATGTTTAGTGCACACATGCCATGGGATACCGAATAGAGATCGCTTGTCATTGGGACCCACCTACTTCCTACTTGTTTGTTTGTTTGTGGTTTAACGTCCTCCAAACAGCCAGGGTCAAATGTAGACCGATGGCCTCAGCGACACAACAGCCAGGGTCAAATGTGGACCGATGTCTACAGAGACACAACAGCCAGGGTCAAATGTGGCCCGATGTCTACAGAGACACAACAGCCAGGGTCAAATGTGGACCGATACCTACAGAGACACAACAGTCAGGGTCAAATGTGGACCGATGTCTACAGAGAAACAACAGCCAGGGTCAAATGTGGACCAATGTCTACAGAGACACAACAGCCAGGGTCAAATGTGGACCGATGTCAACAGAGACACAACAGCCAGGCTCAAATGTGGACCGATGCCTACAGAGACACAACAGCCAGGGTCAAATGTGGACCGATGTCTACAGAGACACAACAGCCAGGATCAAATTTGGAACGATGTCTACAGAGACACAACAGCCAGGGTCAAATGTGTACCGATGTCTTCAGAGATACAACAGCCAGGGTCAAATGTGGACCGATGTCAACAGAGACACAACAGCCAGGATCAAATGTGGACCGATGTCTACAGAGACACACCAGCCAGGATCAAATTTGGACCGATGTCTACAGAGACACAACAGCCAGGGCCAAATGTGGACCGATGTCTATAGAGACACAACAGCCAGGATCAAATTTGGACCGATGTCTACAGAGACACAACAGCCAGGGCCAAATGTGGACCGATGTCTACAGAGACACAACAGTCAGGGTCAAATGTGGACCGATGCCTACAGAGACACAGCAGCCAGGGTCAAATGTGGACCGATGTCTACAGATACACAACAGCCAGGGTCAAATGTGGACCGATACCTACAGAGACACAACAGTCAGGGTCAAATGTGGACCGATGTCTACAGAGAAACAACAGCCAGGGTCAAATGTGGACCGATGCCTACAGAGACACAACAGCCAGGGACAAATGTGGACCGATGTCTACAGAGACACAACAGCCAGGGCCAAATGTGGACCGATGTCTACAGAGACACAACAGCCAGGGGCAAATGTGGACCGATGTCTACAGAGACACAACAGCCAGGGCCAAATGTGGACCGATGTCTATAGAGACACAACAGCCAGGGTCAAATGTGGACCGATGTCTACAGAGATTCTATACAGAAAGGAAGAATTCGGAAATGAGAAAAGAAAATATATAGACCGGAGTGTAAGGTAAAAACAAGAAACAATACAATTAAAAATATTGCTTAATCATTAATCAAATTATCATTGATGTTTAATTTTTTTTTTTATTAGAATAAATGGTTATAATTAGATATTTCGATTTGATATCAGCTGTCATTGGTTTCTGACCTAGGTGGCCTGTCAAATGTCTTTGCATGTGTAAATAACACTTAAAAGTTACTTATAGACTTTTTTTCATCACAGGTCAGTCAGACGTGTATTTTGTCTGATTTTCTCTTTTCATAATTTAATTTCAACTTCTTCAGTTCTTTTAAACTAAATGTTTTGGATTTACAATATTTGAAACTATCATGATCAAATTCTTACAAAAGATTAATGAAGTGTTTCCTTTTACTGAAAAGTTGTGTCTAATAAATCAATTATGATGTTTATGTATACTCTGTTTCGTAATGAGAAAATAAAGTATTTACAAATTTATAATGTGTTTTTAATAATGTATTTTCGAGTTGACGAACATATTTCAAAAGAAATCTTGCGGGAAAAGAAGCAAAAGTGGTTGTTTTCCGTGTGAAAACTGGCTGGGTGTAGAAACGAGGTGGTTCTCAAAGTTTTATCTTACGTAAACAAACACAAAAAATGGAAATACATGAGTGTATCTGATTGGGAAAGGCATGGTGCGTGACGTCTAACTATACACAACAGTTACAAACTTTGTTTCTCATTTAGCCATAGATGGGTTTAGCTTATTTTGTGAAATTGTCCAAACTCGACATAAATTACCTCATGTTTTACATAACTATGGTCTGATCACAGGAACGCTCTGTAACGTTGGTTGTGTTAATTTGAGATAGAAAACGAAACTTGGTGCAGAATTATCCTGTGTGAAAATTGATGAAAATTACTGGAAATATGAGATTCAGATTTTCAAAGAACATGAACACGTATATAAAAGTCCTCATTACAAAAATTATATAATGTTTCATTATACATATACATACGCTCATATGTTTATATGATAAGTTCTTAAACGGCACACGTGTAGGGACTGAGAAAATAAGTAAATAAAATAATAAAGGAAATGACTAAAAAATGAATGAATACATAAATAAACAAATAGAAATAAATAAATAAGTAAAAAACATAATCACATCATTGTAAATAAAAGAGGACAAAACATGAGCTCAGAATCGATTCAGAAAGCAACAACAGGAACTGAGGGGACACCAAAACATAAAGGAGAACATCATGAACCTTAACAAACTTGATGTGAACCAGGTGTTCCAGAGGGGTAAGCGTTTCCTGTACCACATAAGGTGTCCGACATGATGTATTCGGTAAAATAGATAATGTATGTAAGTTGTCAACGACCTAAAACATAGGTATCAAGTCTTTGTTCATAGTAAACAACGACATCAGGTTATTATTGCGACCATAAAAGTTCTTCAAATTTGATAGAAGTTTCTCGAGCAGACAACGCCTGTAACGTTATCCGAGTTATATAGATACATATAACAAACTCTGGAATGGTAAATCAACTGTAAGCATGTTAATATGTTCCAAAAACGGGCAGCTAAATTATCGTCAAAACGTTTGACAAAGAGTTTGTTTGGTTGGTGAACATTATTGTCTTACTATTAGTAAATGACGTAGAGTTTGGAACCGACGTAGTTTGGTAGTTGTGTGACCATTACTGTCATATTATATTTACAAAGTGTATANTATATATTTAAAAAAAAAAAAAAAAAAAAAAAAAGAAAGTCAGATAGGCAAGAAGCAGTGCTAACATTCCCGTTGTAGTACCGATATTCTAATGTGAAAGTGATTCATCAGATTTATTATAATTGTTGTTAACAATTCCAAATATATTTGATCTACAATCATGAAATTGGCTCCTATGATGAGTTTGAGTGTTTTATTATGATAGAGACTAGTGACCATGTCTAGGATTGTTTGTGGTATTGTACTTTCATTAGTGACATCAGCATACCCGAGTACACTGGTTCTCTTGCTCTAAGAAGGAACAGAGCAGAAAACTTCAACTATTGTATAAGATGCATAATAAAATAACTCCTGATTACTTCAATCATCTTTTGCCGCCTTTATATGGAGAAAATAATCATTACGCTTTACGTAACAATAATAACTATAGGATTCCTCCTTTCAGATTATCTCTTACTAACTCTTCTTTTCTACTTTCTACTCTTCACTATTGGAATAACTTAGAACATTCGGTTCGATCCCTACCCTCTATTAATTCATTCAAATCCTGTTTAACATCAAATATTCAGTCGAGTCCACCTATTTACTTTAATATCGGAAATCGTAAACTTAATATCTTGCATGCTAAGCTCCGACACCAGTGCAGTTCTCTTAATTATGACCTTTTTAGAGTTAAACTTGTTGGGAGTGTATCTTGTAATTGTGGTCATCCTTGTGAGAATGTCTTTCACTATTTTTTGGAATGTCACCTTTTTACAAACGAAAGAGGTATTTTGGTTCAAAATTAGATTAATTTGAATGTTGCGTTAAATTTAGAAATTCTTTTGTTGGCAATTCACAAATATCCGTGGACCTCAACTCAAACATGTTTAGATCTGTGCAAAACTTTATTAAATCCTGCAACAGATTTTGAGTTCAAATTGTAATTACAATTGTATATATTTATTGTCCTTATTGTAATGTCATTTCAAATGTATATTGGGAGAAGGCGTTGCTACGTTGTTATAACTTACTCTACCACAGATTATATCCTCCGTTTTTGCGACGTTCCTTTATGCTCGGTGTCCTTCCTACTTTTTGTCTCATCATTCCCTGTTATTTTATTTCAGTATCGTCTTTCAGGTATCGGCATTCCTTGTGCGCTGACGCTGTGTTGTTGTTTTATTGTATTTCACTATTAGATAAAGATGGGGTAACGATTATGTAATAGTCACATTTTATGACTTGCAGTCGTTCTAATTTTTACTGAATTATAAAGGCTCAGCATGGATACTTTCTATCTATGACTTGTTTCAATAGTTGCTTTGCTTCGTTTTGATACTTTGAAATTTTTCAACATATTAGCCAAAGAGTAGTTTAATTATGAAAACATGAAAGCGCATGCAATGTTTTTTTCGAGGTAATGTGTTGTGCATAGAAAGGCAAACACCTAAGTTTCCCATTGTTGCTAGTAAGATACTATTGGTTTTCACTACGGTCCTTCTCCGTCGCTTTAATAACAGGTGAACATGTCAATAAGATTCCAAATTAATGTAGTCATGATAAAGCAGGTGCTTTGTATGTAACCTGGTCAGTCACAAGGTGGTCAACTCTGCTGCTGTATTTATAGTGGTCAGTCACAAGATGGGTCACTTTGCTGCTGTATTTATAGTGGTCAGTCACAAGGTGGTCAACTCTGCTGCTGTATTTATAGTGGTCAGTCACAAGGTGGGTCACTCTGCTGCTTAACTTTCAGTCTCGTGGTGGTCGTAGCCTTGTTGCTGGATTTTGATTCTTTAACGATTGAAATCAAAGCTGGAAACATATAACGTTGATAGGTCTGTATAGGAACCTCTCCCCATGTCCAATACGTCTACATATTAGGAATACATTTCACCAGTTTGGTATGAAAATTTAAGGCAAAGTTTGTTTTGAACACAAACAGGAATTAAAAACATATTTCGCGAGCTTGAGAAAATATCTGTTTCCTTTGTCAAGCAGTAAGCGTCAATACATTTTCATTTTTTTTGTAACAAACTGACAAACTTAGCTTTTACTGCTACACAATATTTATTCTTTTGATACCTAGTACCAGAAATAATTCCTAAATTAACGAAATCGCTATATACATGTAGTGTGGTAATACGTTGACTTTTCGCATAAACGTACAGGCTGTTTTTCAGTAGAGGTTTCGTAACTTCATATTTTAGTGATTTTGATTTAAATATTGATGAAGCCATCATCTCTTTATTTCTCATTGTCAATAACATTGGGCAGTCAGTTTCTTGTCAGATTTTAATTGAGTATTTGTGTCTTCTTTGCACTAAAAGACGTGTTTTGTTTGTATTAAAAGGTGTGTTTTGTTTGAACTTAAAGAGGAGTTTGTTTGTAATAAAAGGTGTGTTTTGTTTGAACTTAAAGATGTGTTTGTTTGTATTAAAAGGTGTGTCTTGTTTGCACTTAAAGATGTGTTTGTTTGTATTAAAATATGTGTTTGTTTGTATAAATAGATGAGGAGTGTCCGAAGAGGAAAGTGACTCGAGGAGGAACAAAGGATAAGGCCCGAAGAAAATACAATGAAAAATATCAATCCCGTTAATGGTTGGTAATTTTCCATTACCACTCTGAGTAGGTAACGCAAACCAACCGAACCTGGAACATTACCACTCTGAGTAGGTAACGAAAACCACCCGAACCTGGATCATTACCACTCTGAGTAGGGAACGCAAACCACCCGAACCTGGATCATTACCACTCTGAGTAGGCAACGCAAACCAACCGAACCTGTAACATTACCACTCTGAGTAGGGAACGAAAACCACCCGAACCTTGAACATTACCTCTCTGAGTAGGTAACGAAAACCGCCCGAACCTGGAACATTAACACTCTGAGTAGGTAACGAAAACAACCCGAACCTGGAACATTACCACTCTGAGTAGGTAACGAAAATCACCCGAACCTGGAACATTACCACTTTGATTAGGCAACGAAAACCACCCGAACCTGGAACAGTCAAGCTATTGTTATAATCATCACATCAGGTCAGCGAATGAGCATTGCTAATTATAGGGATTGTATAGTTTGGTTAAATTTGGGTTTAGTTTGTTTAACGTCCTATCAACAGCTATGGTAATTACACTGTAAGTACGTGCCTCCATGTGTGTAATGTATACATGTGTGAAGCAGTCTGGATATTGTGGTGTATTTTTGATTGCTACCTAACTGAAACACAATGTCTAAGACACATATAGTGTGAAGTAATATGAATGGCTGTAGATAGGACAGAGTATCATTACAAGTTGTAGGTACATTGTAGTATTAAGTAAAATGTCTAGTTGTAGATTGTGTGAAATTATTAAACTAGTTGTAGGTAGTGTGAAGTAACATGGCTAGTTGTCGGTAGTGTGAAGTAATATGACTAGTTGTAGGTAGTGTGAAGTAACAAGACTAGTTGTAGGTAGTGTGAAGTAACAAGACTAGTGGTAGGTAGTTTGAAGTAACAAGACTAGTTGTAGGTAGTGTGAAGTAACATGATTAGTTGTAGGAAGTTTGAAGTAACATGACTGGTTGTAGGTAGTGTGAAGTAACATGTTTAGTTGTAGACAGTGTGAAGTAACAAGACTAGTTGTAGGAAGTGTGAAGTAACATGTTTAGTTGTAGGTAGTGTGAAGTAACATGACTGGTTGTAGGAAGTGTGAAGTAACAGTACTAGTTGTAGGTAGTGTGAAGTAACATGACTGGTTGTAGGTAGTGAGAAGTAACATGACTGATTGTAGGTAGTGTGAAGTAACATGTCTAGTTGTAGGTAATGAGAAGTAACATGTCTAGTTGTAGGTAGTGTGAAGGAACAAGACTAGTTGTAGGTAATGAGAAGTAACATGACTGATTGTAGGTAGTGTGAAGTAACATGTCTAGTTGTAGATAATGAGAAGTAACATGTCTAGTTGTAGGTAGTGTGAAGGAACAAGACTAGTTGTAGGTAATGAGAAGTAACATGTCTAGTTGTAGGTAGTGTGAAGTAACATGTCTAGTTGTAGGTAATGAGAAGTAACAAGACTAGTTGTAGGTTGTGTGAAGGAACAAGACTAGTTGTAGGTAATGAGAAGTAACATGACTGGTTGTAGGTAGTGTGAAGTAACAAGACTAGTTGTAGGTAGTGTGAAGTAACAAGACTAGTTGTAGGTAGCGTGAAGGAACAATACTCGTTGAAGGTAGTGTGAAGTAACATGACTAGTTGTAGGTAGTGTGAAGTAACAAGACTAGTTGTGGGTAGTGTGAAGTAACAAGACTAGTGGTCGGTAGTTTGAAGTAACAAGACTAGTTGTAGGTAGTGTGAAGTAACATGACTGGTTGTAGGAAGTGTGAAGTAACATGACTGGTTGTAGGAAGTGTGAAGTAACATGACTGGTTGTAGGTAGTGTGAAGTAACAATACTAGTTGTAGGTAGTGTGAAGTAACATGACTGTTTGTAGGAAGTGTGAAGTAACATGACTGGTTGTGGTTAGTGTGAATTAACATGACTGGTTTTAGGAAGTGTGAAGTAACATGACTGGTTGTAGGAAGTGTGAAGTAACATGACTGGTTGTGGTTAGTGTGAATTAACATGACTGGTTGTAGGAAGTGTGAAGTAACATGACTGGTTGTAGGTAGTGTGAAGTAACATGTTTAGTTGTAGGTAATGAGAAGTAACATGACTAGTTGTAGGTAATGAGAAGTAACATGACTAGTTGTAGGTAGTGTGAAGTAACATGACTGGTTGTAGGTTGTGAGAAGTAACATGACTACTTGTAGGAAGTGTGAAGTAACGTGGCTAGTTGGAGAAAGGGTGAAGTAACAAGACTAGTTGTACGTAGTGTGAAGTTACATGACTAGTTGTAGTTAGTGAGAAGTAACATTACTAGTTGTAGGTAGTGAGAAGTAACAATACTAGTTGTTGGTAGTGTGAAGTAGCATAAAACGGACAGTGCCCGCAAATATCTTTACAAATGGTCTTTAAAACAGACAAGTAACAGTAAACAATACGCGGACCAGCACTCCTTTACAAGGGTGTGCCCTGTGATCAACCATAGCATCATGCTTTTACTTCAAGTTGTTTAATTATATATCCGATATCATTTTCATAAACGTAAAAGTATAACATTTCAACATGTTTGTCGTCGTCACTCGATAAGGAGTGCCAGTTCACGTATTTAATATGAATATATTTACGATTAGATACCATACTTATATGCAAAGGCGCGTACACCCTGGAACATGTCACTATCATTAGGACAAGATACATGCTTGTGAATAGTACTGAAGATATCACGATTTCACTCGCAGTGCATTTCGCGTTATTTTCGCGAGCTCTGGGAGAAATACATACGAATAGCATGTACTAGTAATACATTCCTCCATGTCTAAATAATATCAATTACAATTCATATATCTATGTATATATATGCCTGGGGATGAATTCAGCATTAACGAGAAAAAACCCCGGAACAATTGCTTTGAATATAAATAAAATAAAGATATTGAAAATAAAAAAATAAAAGATATGGATATTTATAAACTAAATGATGCGATGATACCAAAATTCAAAGAAAATGTTGTCCAATCGAAAAAGCCAACATCCCGGAACAATAACGTTTTAGATTTATTATTGAATACTGCTGATTATGAAAAATAGTAATGAAATAATGATTCCCAAATGAATCTAACGACGCTATTGGCTGATTTCTCTATTGTGTTTTCATGATACCTATAATTACTTGACTAAAATCCGCCTCCAGATATATGTACAGCTGTGTTACTACACCTATGTAGGTAAGTTCTTGTAAAAGAGGACCGTAATTTAACCCAAACTTAGTAATTCCTGTAATAGCCGAACAACGTCACTTAAACTGTTTATTGCCACTTGTTGGTACAATGTATATCTGTATTAATATTCGATTATATATATAGATATATACTTTTAACTAGGTATATGTCAGTCCTTCTACATGTTTCAGGTAAAACTAATTAAACCGTTAAATTAATAATGAATTGTCTACTTCCGTATTCAGTAACAGATGCTTACATATCTAAAAACATGTTTCCAACCTTGTAGAGTCAATTCGTTAGCTAGAGATTCTCAACTTTATAATTATTTTATAGAAGAACCTTAGTCAAGCGACATTTTCTTACAAATTACTAAGCGTCTTTTCATGAAACAAGTTTTTATCTGTATAGCATGCACCTTGTACGGAGGGTAACAAGGGACATTACTCTACCATATTCACGTAGAAGTCAGCAATGGAATCAAACTTATCCAAGTTTATTTTTCAATTGATAATACATCACAGAAAATGCCCATGTTAATATCCCGTGGTGTACAAAATTCAGAAGTCCAGCAGTTCCAGATCCTTTCGGATCGTTGTAAGGTCATTTATACAACTGGGATGTGCTGAATAGTTTTTCTCAGACTCATATTTCATATTTGATTAAAAGTGAAAATCTCTTGGATTTTTCGAGTGACTTTCCTTCATTTTTTGTCAGTTTCGTAAAGTTAAACTAGAAATTGATGGGAAATGGACAGGTGGGTAAGGCTGAAACATGATTCATAAAGAGTGATTTATACGGTACTATGTATATTGTGATATATTTCATATATTACAATAGATGAGTGTCAATTTGGGCCACATATTTCAGTGCTTTGTTTTCTTTTGTTTCAAACTTTTCTTTTGATAAATATATATATTTTTTGTCCTTCTATGATTTATTTGAACCCACGTAAATACTTAAAAAAATACTTTATATATGTTATATGAAAAATGTCTTATTTAGTTTTTATCGAGCTGTTTTTCAGCGAACTTTTCTTAGTTCACTACTTACTGATTTTGGTCTTTATTATACGGACAAAATTACCAAGATATCAACACCAAATTTCATCAAAAGGAACAAAAGAGACACACAAAAATAATAATACCAATAAACAAAGGCGGAACTAGTTGTTATGGACGGGTAGTTATGCCTACCCCACGGGACGCACCGGTCAATGATGTCCTTTTGTACTCTGATAAATCTAGGAAGCCGAGATTTGACTAAAACCGTTTTATAAAAAGCTGATATTTATTTGTGACACTATTACTATGACACTTAAAAGACGAAGCAAAGCAAAGGCTAAATGATAGAAAATTTACAAACAATACTTCATCAGATTTTAGATTAAAGTTTCATTGTAAAAGAGATGTGGAGTCAAATTAAAAAACCGTTATTTCTCGCCGTTCTTTCTCAAGTAAACACATCCACCAACAGTTTCGCAGTACATCAATAGTCATAGACTTTAGGTCATTGACCATCCACACTGTATAACGAAACCCTTCTGTTCGTACAGAAAAGTAATTGTTCTCCCGCAGACATTTGGTTATACTCATTGCATTAGTGCAGTCTTATTATCGTCATACTTTATGGCAATCAAATTGTAAATTATTAAAAGAAAATGTCATCCTTGCGTGTGACCATTGTCTCACGTTGCTAAAATTGTACTGACATATTCTTTCTTCTGGTATGTTTATTCACTGCTCATCAACTGTGTATTTACCCCAAACATGGCACAGATAGATAAAAGTAACTATAATAAAGAAGATACCCTATCTGTATTTGAAACAAGTATAAGTTAACTGATCACATGTTTGCCGTGTTATTCAGAAAATGTTGTTACGTGAGAATAAAAACAATAGACATGTAGCCCAAATGATCACATACGATTGTCATGACCTTGAGAGCATTATCGGATTTTACAATTCTTATTATTGAAAAAGAATAAAAGAATATTTATCCGTTATTTTCCATTTGATAGGAAAATAGTCCGACGGTTCCTCAGCGTCTTGCAATAGAGCCTGACGTTAACTTGCTGAAAGGAACACATCTGAAATATTTAAAAAAAAAAAAGAAAAAATCGTTTCGCGTTGAAAATCATTTGAGATCCTTGATCACAATGCTCAATTCAGAAAAAAACCAAAGGCGCAATTATAATATGACGCATTCATACCTTTTGATACAATGTAAGGTGCTTTATAACTCTTAAGGTAAGTTGTGCGACTGGTACACTAATGGGGTTAGCAAATAGTACGTGTGTCTCCGTACATTGATGGGGTAGATACATGGTACTTGTTTCACGGGTCAAAACTAGGGGATGGGTTAATTAAGGAAAGGATTTATACAGGCTTTAATCTCGTTGTCCAATCCTTTTGGTGTTGTACAATTATATTGTCAATAATATTTGTTGAAATTAATGGGGTAACTAAGTATAACCGTGAAAATATGAAACTTAAATAATTGTATAAAATACGCTAAGTTTGCTTTTGAATTTATTTCCTATGATAACGATATTTGAAACGAGCCCTTATTAGTTGCATTTTACTTTGACATCTTTATTTACTGAAACATTCATTTTAAGGGAATAATATGTTGCTTCAATCGTTTTAACTCTACTGGCTCTTTTGTCCTTTACTTTTAAAACTATTTGACTTCCATTGTCTCTCTTGGTACACATACTGTGCTATCTTTCTGATCTTGATTTGTTGGTGGGTCCCTACAGGACTCTATCATATAACTAAATAATCTCTACTGACATTTCACCAATAAACAATAATTATAGGCGGTTTCTGTAATGATATGACATAGCATTTTTATCTGTCTTTGAAAGGTTATTCGGGATGATTATGTCGCTGGTATTGTATATAACACAACTGCGCAGGAACTACGAAAAACACGTTCTAATTTACATTTCATACACACGGTGTACAAGATAGTTTTATATTTCTAAGGTTAGTTGCAAGTTAAAGAGATTAATCGTGAGCAAATATTTCGATATACACTGAATTTGATTATTGTTATTTAGCTATCATATAACATACAGACATTGTAACTGTTACTAGGTTGTGTAATGTGTAAGGTGAAATGCAATTTATTTCCATAACTCTCCTCGAGGAATATAACCGAAAACTAATAACATTTTTGCAATCTTGTCTTGCCATGTTTCTTAGTTATGTACCCATGTTAACTCCTCTTTTTGTACAGACCAAGGCTAATTACAGTCACCTTGCAACTTGACGTAACTGTTTCTGCCGAGGAACACGACCTTCCTAGCGTTAGTAAGCGTCACGAAAGTGATTTACATATGACTTTATGGCCGTCCTTGAGAGAAGACTAGTATTTGTATGAAGCTTTCCCAAGTCCTGATTTCCCTCAGCACACATTGAGATGTCTTCCCAGTGTCTGAATCATACATACAGATTTTTATAAATAATATTGATTATGCATTGAGAAAATTATTTCACACTTAACAGCAGTTTGAAACTTGCAAAATATTGTTTTTCATCCACTAACTCTTCATATAGATGGGCCCATCTTTTTATGATGCAATTTAAGCAGTTTCCAGACATTTGTTGGATGATTACCTCTGCTTTGTTATATTGTTCCCATGTCATGTAAACATACGTTGTTTTGACAAATGGTGAAAATAATTCTTTCTGCAAATTACATTGTATTGTATTTTAAATTCATGGCTCACATCAAATGACATCATGGTTCCGATATCCCGCATTTTACATTCATTAGAATTCCCAATATGTATCGGTTATTTCTGTGACATGGTTAATTGACTTGTCTAAATCTCGTTGTCAATTTGTTTGCGATATCACCCGCATGTTAGAAATTATCAGAGTTGTCGTTCGTGACCAATGCCCGCATTTTATCCGTGCCTGTGTATTACGGTTTGGTTGTTGGTCACATCCTGTCGAACCACAGTGTTTAAACATAGAGCTAACCATTCCAAGTTCTCATACATCACATTTCTCAAAAGGAACAAGTGCTCGGTCTGTTGTGTGTTGGCCGGTACTGTTGTAGTATTGTCGTAAACACGGTAAAACAATGTCGTTATCACTTTCATCTTCTTCGTGTCACTTTCAGTTACGTCTGGTCATGTCTCTGCTTGACCATAGTTATCAAACGATGGCAGGAGAGAACCTGGCCTCATCAGACAATTCATAGGGGAAGAAGATGTCGCCAGTGTTCGTTATTTCTGAAGCCTGTATATTCATCTTTATGAGTTTTCCTCGTTTTGCATTATTTTTTATATCACGGAGACCATCATGTCTACAAGTGCTAGTACATAGGTCTTCTCGGGTCCACTAATATCTACCTCTTTACTCACAATCAACGTCGACACAACACAGAATAAGACTGCCAGGCGCAAAACATTTAAAGCATTCGTCTGAATGGTCTTTTGGATGCTTTTGATATTCTGGAATCGACAGCGGTCTCGTTCTTGCCTATTCTCTAGCGATTGATTTGCCATTAGTGTTTTCCATCATTTTCTTTGGTTTGTTATGATGATAAATTTGTCTTCAAAAGGAATTACAATATGCTAGTTGTATTCATTTTGTAATCATATGTAATTATATATCATCTGTTTTTAATATTAAATTATATACCATATATTATTATGGGTGGTCGGGTGGCGCACTGGATAACGTACTTGCCTTTTACCAAGGCGACCGGGGTTCGATTCCCTGATCGGACGTGAAAAGTATGGGATTACCTTCCCGACCACGTTTGTTTTCTCCGGTATCTCCCACATACAAAATATGTGTTATATAACTTGTTTCATAATTGTTGTTAAATAAATAAAGCTTGTAAATATTATATCTATTCTATTATTATGTATAGAGATCCTAACTTTCAGCAATACATATTTGGGGTTCATAAATAAAACACAAATCCTCATATTATACATCTTTAGGTCCTAACCTTTTGTCTAGTGGACAACTCATTTCAATTGTTTTTGATTATTAGATATGCTTATTAGCAGGGCGATTTAAGGAAAGGTTGTCACCTTACCAATTAAATACAGTGTCGTTTAACATCTGACATTTGCAATCAGTACAGTTATTCAATTGTAGAATATTTTTGACACCCGAGAAAAACCTCGAAACTCCAAGGTATCATCAACGTTTGTTATACTGGAAGTGACATAACGATACATGGTACTTATATTAGTATAAAAATGTCATCAGACAGTCTAACATTGTAAATCCAAATGTCAAACTGAACGGGATACAAAACGATGCATTATCTTTTTTGATTATACGTCTGTTTTATTTATATGCATTGAATTACATTGTATGTATCAGACTGTATATAAAGTGACATAATACAGGTGAGTAGATAGACATGCAAAAGGCATAGGTCAAAGAGGAAACGTTCAGTGTACGTAGTGAGTAACGGACAACCATTGTTCTTCTTCTTTACGTGACATGACATTAGTCACTCAATAATTACATTGAACGATTTCAATGGAAAGCTGTGAAGTTTTACTGATATTTGTAAGAATTAGAACAATGGGTCTGTCAAATTTAATCTGATAAAAATTAGGTAAAACAATTCTTGTAAACAGTAAAGTATAGACATAGATCCCACATTTGCTTGGTTAGCCCTGCTACTTCAATCCATAGCCCCAGTAATCTTTCCGTCAGCTCAATCGCCATACAGACAGCAGTTTACCACTGCAATTCGTCTCGATAACTGTTCACTTAGTGCTTCATTTGATTCTTGATTTGTTGACGACGTCAGACATGGCGGTCTACCACTGCTGTCCAGGTAATGTAGTAAATAGTCAATTTGGGCTTGAATGCAAACATAAATTTGACGTCGGAAATTTCATTTCCTTTTATCCTAAAATGGGACGTGTGGAAACCTTTCAATCCGCACTTCGAATTTATATTTTGGTTGTATCCAAACAAATCAACTATGCTCACCTCTGTGTGGTAAAACAACCTTAGTTAACATCTACCTATCGATCATTAGTGTTGACTTTCTCTGTCGAGTAATCATCACTGTGATTGTCTCTTCTCTTGGGAGCAGGTATTGATTGTTACGTCATTGGTTTGTGCGAGAAAATTACGTCGTTTTCTCAAAAATTGATGACGTTACTCTCACAAACAAGTGACGTAACAATACCTGCTCCCAAGAGAAGATAACTCTGCAATACGCAAAGACGGAATAGACAACAGGTGTTAATAAACAACTATACTATTGCTACAAATAAACGCTCGTTATGCTCGACCGGGACTTAATTATACATGCTACCAAAATGTGTATCGGTGTTCCACCATTTATTTATATATTTTTTTCTCCGATATATAGTTTTATAAAGCATTGTGGTTGGATGTGTTAATTTATATCAGTTTCAACTCTGACGTTATGTAATCTGTTGTCAGGTCATGTAGAGAGATTCGTGCTAGATCCAACAGAATGGGCATTATGCTTTTCCATCATAGTATGCAAACAATGCAAGTAACATTGTTATTGAAATGCACATTGTTGAAATCGAAATTAATCATACAACACAAACAGATACTATATCACCATCACCTACGGACCTCAGTAACAATTGCATTAAGGATGTATGTCATACAAACTTCACTTTACTGCATACTTGCATCTATCACTTATGGTATTTGCTTTACATTACCGACTTCTTCTCCTCACGGAATAAATATTGTGTGTAACTATGATTATTTTCCTATATCTGGAATAGGAAAAGCTTCTTATGTAAATACAATCGTGAAACATTATATAATTTGCTATGTACGTCGATAAATACAATGCTGCCAACACCTACAATTTTAGAAATTGTCATGCATCTTGCATTGTATTCACTTTCAAAATTTCAATAATTGTCAAGTTGAATGAATTTACGCTTAATTTGATGGAAATTGCATACGCAAGGCAGTTCTATTAAATATCGGCTATACCCGAACGGTAGATGGCCATCGCATGATGCCATTTCCAATCCATTCTTTCTAGACATGTTGTAAATAGCCAGATATTGCGCAAACGTGATTGACGGAATGTTTCAGAAGAAATAGATAATTTCCTATCATTTTAGCAATGTATTGATTTCTTTAAAGACTTAAAGTAGTGGAATGTCCGTGCCTGGTCGCTTCTCGTCCTCTACAAAGCCTAAGCCGGCCTGCCTGTTCGCTATTGTACGATAGAAAGGGAAATTGAAGCATTGGGATCGCGGCTCTGCTAATAATGAGCTACTGGCATTTCGGCGGCGTGTGAACATTAATTTTCGCTCTAACCGTCAATCCAGTATTAAATCCCTGTATTTGACCCTTTGTGCAGGGTGACAATAACGCTAGGGGAATTGTAAATGGAATGACAAGTTACCACCGAGAAAATAGACAAACAGTTATTCTTGGAACAGTCCTAAATTAACAAAGAAGCAGCGGGGTAGAAATTTGATACAGCAGTCCTGAGCGTTCACTGGACCCGAGTTGTCACACCGCCCTTCAGCGCAGTTTCACGCACTTTCACTACATAGCCATTATTATCCAATTTTCATCTCGTGTTCCGATTAAACGACGATAATTCGTGTAATTACACGTCCCATATGTGATCGGCCAGCAATCGGCCGACACGCACACCGAACCATTTGGACAGGGATCATATGTAATTGAATAAACAAATTAATATGGACGTAAATAAACACAATTACAGAATGTCATTAATTGGACATAGTACAAAACGACAATATGACAAATGAACAAGGTGTTGTACGATAAGAAATGTTTGCCATGACATTGATCAACTCTTTGCAGGTATTGAATAATTTTGATGTTTATACAAGTTTACTGTGTTTTATATTACCGTTTAGATACTGGAAAAAGTTTATCTACCTGGTAGTAATTTACATATGATACGTTTAATACATTCGACAAACAATTTTTTCAACACTTTCAGTAATTGCATAGAAGCATATTTTTTGAATTGATAATATGGCGATGTACTCAATCGGAGCGTTAGTATGCGCGCGCATATATACTGCCACACTATAAAACGTGCAGTGCAGAAAATCTTTGCACCGCGAAAAGATATGAAGAACAATACGTAAATACATAAAACGTCAACCTCTACTGTCCTAGGATGTGACCAGACAATCTTATCTATATCGTCATATTAATTTCAATTTATTTAAGATTAAATTGTGTGTAAGAAAGTAAGTAGAAACAAAAGCAAAACTTTAAAACGGGGATGCATTACGTCAAGATACTGTTTCTTGTGACGCCAACATGTGTGTTTTAACACACATACATAGGGACAAGTATGTAATAGTGCTAATACACTGTGTAATAGCCATGCCATATTATCGATACAAGTATATAACCTTTTGGTGGTTTCCTTTTTATGGGATGATTTTAAATGGGTCTAGAGGATTTAGTTTTATCGAGATTAATCCGGACATTGCCAATTTCTTGACTTAAATCTTTGTCTTTATTTTGACATCTCAGTGGGTGGTATTACATAAGTTGATACGTAAAATACGAAATGGATGAATTCACTGCATAACACAATAATCATGTGATAAAAATAATTCAAGGGAAAAAAGGTTTATTTAGATGAGATTTAATCCACTGATAGAAAGTTTGCAATGTGTTAAGAATAGAGGGATCATTTTAAAACAAATTATACAAATTTAGTAGTTTGAAAGATATACGTTTTAGAATATCTTATGTAAGTAAATTATGATATATTGTGGCTTGCCGTTAACTTACTACGGGTTTCCGTTTTCTGTCGGAGTTTCAGTAGTGATGTGTCGCGCCTGTCCTTGTTGATCTCATTTCATACAATGATTGACTGAGTTTCATGGTTTGCAACAGTGTAAATGCGGTTTTGACCAAATATTCTTCTAGTCGTTTTCGGAAAACACAAGTTTAGTTGTCATTACTGGATCTGTGAACACCGAAAATAAATGTTGACATAAAATCATATCAATATATCCTAATTTTCCGACCGCCCGGGTTATTTGACTTAATTCATTCGCCCCTGAAGACACAAATGAACTCTTCCAACTCTAAAATTATTATGTAGTTATTTACTTATGATACCTTTTAGACATTCAACAAAAAATAACAGGTTTGAATCGTTCATTATGAAATGTCTGGGGTGAATGAGTTAAAGGTTTCCTCCCCAAATGGTGTCGAATTAAACATATTTGGCTGTATAATGAAAGTGGGAGAACTGTTTATCAATGATTGTTGTACATCTGACCTGTACTGTTCCGACATGTTAAACACATGGAGTGTTGTTCTAGGTAACCTGTAGGAGCTGTAAACCATTAGCTGGATGTTACATATGGCTAAGGGTGTCATCAAAGTCTACCAGCCTTAAACCTGTCCACGTGGGTGGATTCCAAAAGTAATTTGGTTTATTTATGTTTGATATCACCTTAATGATAAACAGATGATCACTCAATCCTTGTGTTCATTGTGTTCACACCATTGGCGTGTTCTACAAACCGCTCAAGCTGTGTTCCCACTTACTATCGTACAGATAGCTAACCTCTCCTAAATTGTTGCACATTAAAATATTAATACCTACTGGTTATGATGTTGTGAGTACTTAAGTGTGTAGAGATAACACCGGCGCTAGCTATAGTTACATCGTTATTAGACTTATGCTTTACGTTCAGAAACACAACAATTATTTAAACCACCATCTTCTCTATTCTTTATCATTATCAGCGGTATACCTAAACTTTGATAAGTCGTACTCCTGTAGAGTATGTACAACTAGCCCCCAGTATACACAAGATATAAGTCGTTTTATGTAGCATGTTTGATTTAAGTAAGCAGCATACCAAATTGTCCACAAAGTAACAAAATGAAATATACATATATATATTTTTATCGAGTCGAATTTGTAGTGTTTCTTTAATCATAAGTCACACCATTGTGTATTGTTATTAATAAAACTAGGTAGAATGCTTAGGCTATACTTTGTCATTTCCCATTGTTTTTTACATATTAATATGCCGCATGTTATCGGTTTCAAATCTGATTAAATCTGATTATATAAATGACGTTACAGACCGCCTTTTAAACCGGTATGTGAATGTGTCATCAGTTAAAGAATATATTTCAACATTTCATGTGCATACCGACAATGTTAAAAATATATCGTTACTCGAATGTTTTTTAAAATAATCCTTATACACGTAAATCTCACAAAAGTAATATATACGATTACTTTGATACATGTTAATTGCAAATATGTATCATCATCTATTGTCTTTCGAGTCGACTTTTCAATTGCTGACTATTGGGAGATGAATTGATTTATGCTGTATACTTATGTTTCCCATCCCTTTGAGATTGCATGTAAGTTATAACTATGTTGGATTATGGAATGAAAATACTGTTTAAACTAAAAACTAATACCTGACTACATACGGTGTTTTCCTCGTAGCAAAATGGAAAGTTAACTGCAAATATTGTTATAAAAAACAAAAACAAATACACAACGTGTGATAGGTGCACGGATAAAATGGCATGTGGTGTACGTACGTTTAGGTTGTCCGCTGTCAGTGTACATGTGCAGTTTGTATACCTACATGATCTATTGTCTTTCTGCACTTGAAAATGATGGATCACCTGTTTAGTTAATTATGGTAAACTCTTTTTGATAAACAATAAGTAGTTTTTCTTTCGCCAAAATATTATTTATTATGTCCGTTTAACAAATTTTGAAAATAAGATCGCTTTTAGATGGTAACAGAATTATATATAATTTAACATAATGGAATAATATCGTTCTCCGCGTCTTGAAATGATTTTAGCATTTTCTGTGAAATTTATTGAAAGTCAGTATGATTTCATTATTGTTTTGATCCTATTTTGGTATAGTATACATAAACAGCACTTGCACTGTCATTTCTAACATAACAAAAATACATGAACATCTTGTAAAAAGAAAAAGTGTACTTTCATATGTTTAAATACAACCTAAACTATGCATACATTCTGCATTATTGAGTTAGGATTTTATCTAATCTAATAAATTGACAGTATTGTTTTCAAGGATTTAGTCTTTTATCATTATAAAAATAACTAAGTACAATTTTAAGAAGATAAATTTAAGCAGGAGTTTCCTCGGATGCATTCAATCAGACACATCAGATGAGTACCATCAGATTCCTATTACTTATACATGAATAATGGAAAATGTTTGTATATTTCCTAAGGTACACATACGTCACACTTGATTAAACATGACTGGTATGTAACCGATATAAACAAATAAGCAGCAGCTTTATATATACAGATTAATAAGTACTTCACCTAATATAACCATGGATATCATCGCTATTTGAATTAACCATCGTCATTGAGTGGCGGTGAACACGTTTTGGTATTATAGACATGCAATTGTATTAAAGATTCTATGAAAACATTATTTTATTATATATTATTATATTATTCCATAGTCACGGTTCGACATGAGTCTCAACATATCAATTATTTGTTCCTGTATAAATCGGTATAATGGAAGCGATTTCATAAATTGAATAGCTACGAATCCCGGGGTACCATTTAAATCTAGACAAGTTATACACTATGAAGCATACCAAGTATTAATCATGCTGTTGATATGATAGGAATGTCGCGTGAACATGCCGAGAAGTCTGCACGTGAATGATATTTTCTTTTGTAATTCAATGATGTTATAGTTGCCATAGCGTACCGGAAATGACACCGAAAAAAGGCAAACTACATAGGCGACACGCTCCCGTACAAACAGCGTTCGCTTTCGTTATCAACTACCCAAACCATTTCTCTCCGGAAATGTTAGCAGTTGTTCCAGAGGAAAGTTGATGTGTTTTGCTAACCAAACATGTGCTCCCATCTATTTCCTAAAATCACAACTGTACAATAGTTTATCTATGTCTGTGGAGATAGCATCTCTCTATAATTGGAACTTTGGTTTTCAGAACAAATCTTTTTCTTTCATGAATTGGATATACTAACTAAATTTTTACCCACAACGAACAATTATATGGAAGAGAGCATCAACTCCTTTAACACCAGTTATATTGTTGGCACATGAAATGTAAATAGCTCTATTTCACTGATTAATTGTTTATTTTTAATGGTTTTCTCTTTATGTTCAGCTTCTGTATCACAATAGTGAGGATTTGTATAAGCAATTTATGTTGCCTGATCTAAACGACTCTGTCATTACAATTGCTGAAATGAAAATAAAAACATGAAACGGAATTGTTGGCACATTCTGTCTTTATAAGATAATTATTTAAATTTTGAATGAATTGGAATCGATACAGCTAATTTCCACATTCAGTAAAATGCACGACTTTCTAATAGGCCCTAAAGCAGGCGATAAAGGCTGATCGCACGGCATGGTTCCAGTGCGTTTCTTTGTGCTTCAATACAAAAACTGGCTTTAAAGATTTATGGTTATATATGCACCAGAAGACACATTGCAGATTACCATGTACGTGTATTTATAAGTTTAGTAAGATTGTGGAGAGAATGTATTAACATACAATTGAACAAACGTCAGGGTTCAGATAAACGATATCTGTTTTTGTTGGATATAAACCCCCATAAAGAAGAATGGAGATATGGGCAATGACTTTCAACTAAACACCTTGTCACACGGTGATTAGAACAAGATACATGTCATACTGCGAACAACCAATCATAGAAGAACTAAAATATGTATAATTAGCACTACTATACTGATAACAAATATATACAATTTTATTCCTTAAATGTTAAAGATGCTGTTAAAAAATGATTTTTTACAACAGTGTATTTTCAATGTGTAGCATACATTAATTCTTGTATAAAAACAACATATTTATTTACATGAATGAAAAAAATACGTTTCGAAATATTCAGAGCTTTGTCATTATATCATTGTATCAAAATACATTAACAGTATGTTAAGACATGAAAATTATACACATGCAAAATACTTCTACATACAAGACACCGTTCCTGGGTAATCATTGTTATTAAACTTGTAAAAATATTGCAAATAATATGTATTCACATGAGCATGAATAACACAAAGTTCATAAAAATATGTTTATGAATCAATTAATTCTAGTCCATTCCATAGGTTCAGTGAAGTGAACGTGCAGCGGAAAGAGTAAAGGAACACAATCAGTTAGCATGGTAATTAACGTGTACGGTTCTTTGGCCTGACATTGGCGGCACGTGCGATGAAACAATAACTTAATAACCCGTGGACGTGCCGCCAGTTATCACCGCACCACCAGACTATTTGATTACTATCATTTTGTCTTGTTAATGTACTTTTATCTTTGTTTTCTGAAATTAAAAAGAACGAGAGGAGTTGTGTTCATTCTGTAAATATGTGCATGTGCTCGAAATGGAGTCTGAATTATGACAGAGAGAAAGTATGATAAACATTTAATTTAAACATAAAATGTTTCATGCAATATTAAATTTCGTCATTCGTGTAACACATATTTCCCCCAGTGAGATAATATTAGGTTAATATAGAAACCTTTTCATTAACAACCATTAAATTTGATTTTGAAAATGATCAATCTTACTCATGTTTGTATTCGATTTTTCATTTTCATCATTTAAAAAGTAATTGGAATATTTTAATCATTCATAAGGCAGATTGCATGAGTTATTTAATAGGAAAGAAAACTGTGAGTTTTCATTGATTGTCTACAACTAGATTGGTTATAAATATTAATATAAGTTTAAAACAAATATATGTCGTAAAAGACTTAAAGTATGGATGCAAGACTCTGATATCAGAGATGTAAGTGTTTTTAAAATACATCTTAAGCTCCAAAGATGACGTAATATATAATCAGCATCTGGAAGCATTTACAATAACGGTAATTGAAACGAAACAAAAGGGAATGCATCATAAGGAAACGTGAAACTCTAATAATATGGAATGAGTATTAGTGTATCTTTCTTATTTGTGTATTTCACATGAACAAGTATTTGACGCGAACGTTGATTTAGTGTTTTCGATCTGAGAGCATGTCATCGTTCTGTGCATATTAATATATGATATATTTGTATGCATGAATTTTGGGTTCTTTTGTTCAAATTTTATACCGACTAACAGTATAGTATATGGTTAATTTCAATATCCTTCTTACAGTTGAAAAATGCAATTTGAAACAACTTATACAGGAGAAATAACTAATTCAAATATCTGGCGAATATTTATTTGAATCACATTTATAAAAGGAATTTATAAGTATTTCCATTGAAAATTTAAAAAAAAAAATGGTTATCAGTAATTGAAAGTGATACCCCAAACATAAACATGTGTGAAAATAAAGTGTTTACCTATAATGTTATGATATACAGATGGTGTTATATAATGGTATATGAATTACATAGGAAAACAGTATGCTGATGATTAAAGGAAGATGACATGTTTAGGAAAATACTTCTAAACTAACATTCTATTGTAGACATGTCTTTACTGGTATAGCCTGATTTGTTTTGCCATTATACGGAGCATATCATGAAATATTTACCAAACAAACTAAATGTATGAAAGGTTATTACAGCTGTTCTAGTATGCGTGTATTATTTCGTCTGCTGTTCTGATATATAGTTGATATGACATACATGCTGTATTAAAATAGATCAGGACAATAGAAAATAAATATTTTCATTGCCAGCGACTTTTGTTCTGGATTATCTTAATTTTTTAGAATTGCCAAAGGCTTGACATACGGAAAGTCGAGTTAAAATCGAATATTAACTGAATAGGTAAAGTGGAAATTTATGTTTTTGGTTCCCTTGGCATGTATTAAAACATCTAAATAGGATAAGCGTATCTACTATGGAATTTAGAAAATCTAGGACAATTGTAAAATATACTGCCCTCCCCTCTTCTGCTTGCTTCATTTATTGGTTTATCTATGAACCTCATACGGATCACAGGAATGATCTACAATATAAATGATCTTTTACAACATACGTTTGCTACTCTTATCACACCGTTTTTTTTATCATAACCAAACCTTTTATAATTATATTATTTTTCTATTTTTTCATGATATCTAAATGTAATTATATCATCATTGTTTCACTGTAGTTGATGATGTTTTAAGATGGTAAGTCCCCTCAGACAATCTATATTCTCACTAGGAGGGCGTCAGTGCATGGCATCCTTGCGTTCATGCTTGCATCTCTTCTGTATTCGTAACGATATTACTACAATCAACCACTCCTGCCTTCGTCTCCCCCGGGACTACCTACACAAACGTTCCATTACATTGAAATCTGTTTAAAAATCCTCTCTCACCTCCATTGATATATCATCCGTATTTTAGGCCGGTGGTACTAAATGTATAAAATATTGCCTTACGGACGTAATGTCTGTTGTTGTTCCTGTTTCTACAGCATCAGTTACCAGTTTTATCAAATGTTCTCTCTGCCTGTTTTCTATTTCAATTATCTGATATACCCTGACAAACCTAACCACATTAAACTCCACATGCTCACAATAATAACTAGTAATTATCGGTGACGTGTAATTATATAAGTACGTCGTTGTACGAAGCATCACACACATCAATACACGGTAACAAGGTGTATAACCAAATGAATTCACGTTTTTGTAAAAACTTCAAACAAACTTCCTTTTCAGTTCCTAGGCTAAATTTGTCATATTCTTTTTTAATTAATTTATTGTTAGTTATCTTGTGGGTATCGGCATCAATTACCTCTATATTAGAGCATGGGGACTGTGTTGGGCCCAAAATGCATTAAACGAGAGTAATGAAAATTTTCTCATTCAGTTTACTATTATAATATATTGAAGCATATATGGTTTCGGTAAAAATGAAATTTAATTTCCAGCATGTTAAAGTGTAATTAAGATCACAACCATGAACAATTATGATATGTATTCGACAAAAAATAAGTTATGAAATGTCAATTCTATTAAACATTGGCTATTGATGATGCAGAATCAGGTCCGTGCTCATATTTACAGCATGCTGTTTAAAGTGGTAACATATTTGTACTTCTTTGTCGTTGATTGAACGCTGAATATACCCAAATATTAGCATTCACAGCACATGTATTATATCTCATTTAATAAAAAGTATTTTAACTACTTTTACTGGTAATCACTTTATGTTTTAGTAAAACAACAACAAAGTACGAATATAATTTTCCATTACCCTACGTTTTTATCGTGAAATAATAAATCAAACTGAAAAACTCGAATTTTCTATCCTTTTCCATAATCGTTAAATTGAGACATAGAGCATCTGCTATGTTCCGTTACCAGCTTCAGTCCGCGTTGTTCTTTCCTCTGCTATTTGAATACCCTACAAAATATCGGAAATGTCATGGGTTGAAAGCCATGTTAATTTACTTATCGCAGAAAGCACCTGTTTTTCTAGCATATCATTGCCTTCAATTCATTTCTTTAACATCCTGTGTCGCTTTCGCTTGTCAAGACGAACGAACACATGGAGGGCCGCTTATACCATGATGTAGGGCCGCTAACGACATTGGCAGTCAAAATATTGGACAGATGAAGCTGTCAGCACGTGCTAAGGCAAGAACAGATCTCCACCGAGACTGATCTGGAATTGGCCATGGAAAATACATTTATACAAAACACCCCCGTATCTCTACACCATACTGTATCTGACCACTCTGTAACTGCCTTAGTTTTAAAAACTCCATGAAGATTTATAGAAAATGGAGAACAGAATCGTCGTTTAGCAGAGTCAGATTCAAGATTTTCTTGTTCATAATGTTAAACATATGTCTTTAATAGAAACACTATTTTTACTGATCCGTCGATGAATGTATGAAAGTGATAATTTTCAGATTGTTGATATGCTTTGGTATCATTCGTTTGATATTTAACCACACTATCATATTTTTGTTTCTTTATTAATATATTCGATATGTATAATGCTGCTGGAGTTATATATTTTTTATATTATTTTCCCCACGATATCGAATTGAAATAAAACATCATAATATAAACTACTCATTTATTAGATATATAAATAAATACTCTCAGTAACACCATGAACAGATATGTGTATGACATTATAATGACACTTGCACTCCGACACAACAAATAAACTATTTATGTTAACGTTTAACTATGCTGGCATTAATTACGTTATCACAACTAAACAAGTGATTAAATTTATTAACTAGTTTGAGTGAATTGATAAAATCTGGCATATTTGCTGAGTTCAATAGCCCCCAGGTTAAATCAATAGAGAGGCTGGTAACACTTTCAGATACACGTATCTCCTTCTCACGTATTACAGAACTTGATCAATGGGCACATTATTCATACATTACTTTGAAACATTGAAACACGAAACATTACACTGGTTATAGTGTTCGTGTTCTGGACTGAAGACAGAACTTACTGAATTGAAATTGACATTGTTTAACAAACGTTTCATCCATAACTTAAACAAAATTGTTTGTGGAAAGAGATAAATAAGCATGTAGGTTCCATTCCCAAAACCATTATTTTCGAATAAGATAGTTAATAAGATTATCATCTCCAGGGGACCGCTTCACATTGTGATGAAGAATCTCTTTGGAGTTAAATCCGACGTATTTGCCAAAGACAGAGACACGATTATTGGGTACAAGCCATTTCAACATTTCCAACGCACTTTCCTCCATTATATAAATTATATTAACAAACACAGGCATAAATAGGCAGATTGTAATATAGAAATAGAAAGCAAACAAAAGCGAACCACAAAAAGTCTCAAAATCCGAATATTCAGCTTGCGGACCTTTTGTTTTTACTTCTTGCACATTTTCGAAATATTATATATGCATGATGTGATAATGATATATTACACGATCTGTTATGGAGATGGGTAGTGCATATATAGCAGCGTATATGTAAAAATGGGAAATTAAAAAATGTTTTACTTTTTTTTTTATAAATATTTCATAAAATATATTTTCTTCAAAAATATCAACATGGATTGGAACCACTCATTCGGAAGTTCAGTTATCAACAGTGCTGTACATTTTTTCCCCATTTTGACCACACATTGATATAATATTATGGAAATTTAAAGCAATTGATTTCAAATGCTTTGATGTTGTGTAGTTATATAACCATAGTTATGATAATTACAATTTCACATGCGCATTTTATGTTTTTGGTGTGGCGTGAATAATAAAGCCATGTATGCTTATTCCTTTACAGCTCATAGCTGTCATTGTTAGATATTAATATAACAGGTAGAGCAACACTAGCTTTAACATTAAAGAATGAGAAATAGAAAGTCAAATATTAGATCAGACAGGAGTTTTGAGAGAAATTATCAAAACATGTGATATGATATCGGCATGTTTATTTTCCCCCAAACGTGTAAAGTTATACTTGAATAAAGTAAAATATAAATATAGCTTGTTAGAAAAATAAAAATCAATGCGCAAGATCATTATTAATTAAGAGGTTGTGATATAAAATATTCACATATTATTGATAACATGTGTGGAAAATCTTATCTGATAGGAATCATTTTCAATAATTGGAATGTGTCGTTTATTTAGCAGGTTAATGAAGAATGATAGCACCGTTTTAGAAATAGAGTTAAATGCACAGATAATTGTTGAACGGTTACTCGCCAGGTTGTCATGTGTCATGTGGAGTAGCTGATACTGTCTAGGTTATGGTGTCTCGGGTGGTAAATACTGATACTGTCTAGGTTATGGTGTCTCGGGTGGTAAATACTGATATTGGTCAGGTTAGAGTGTATCGGGTGCCCCTGCCATACGAAGGTGACTTGCAAATAGAATTTATCTCGAAACCGTTTACTTCTCCATAACACATAGCGGATAATTAAGGAATATCGACAGATTTTCGAGATATCACCTTAATCACTTTATCTATTATCAACACGATCAATTGATCAAGAGGGTTATTAATTTATTAGATAACCAGAGCGAGCTGATCGAAGTCCTACACGTGTTACAGACAAACAGTGTAACTTTCGTTGATGATATAATTACTGGTGGGTCATATCCATCTAAACATCGACATGTGTACGGGACCCCGGGAAGGACAGCAGAAATTGTTTATATACATCTTGATATTTAATATTGCGTTAATATAAATTGTAAAAACAGTCGCCCGGCTACTTTGTTTTTTTCTGTTCTGTTTTTGTATGTAATGAGCTGTTGGTGAGTATATAAATAAATAATCATACACGTTTTATTTATTTGATCAGAGGCGGATAGCGAGTTATCGTAGAAGATAACTGTTACTTTAAACGGACCTGTTTTGTTTTCATGCCAGGATCTTTATGTTTAAATTTTCAATAATACATGTTATTGGTATTGTGTTATTGTAAATAAAGCTCAATATATTTCTAAAATATAATACCAACATAAAGAATACAACCTTTTATAACGAAGGCATATATTTATTTACTACTTTACAATTACATAATTATTAAAACGATAAATTATAATTTTTGTCAATTAAATAAAAGAGCATAATGTATCATTTTATTATTATGTTGTTTCTGGTACTTTTGGCAAATTGGAAAAGGTGTTTCTACCCATGTAGACATACAGGGGTATACTGTGTTTTCACCAAAGGAATAGTAATACACTACGAAATGTTTTCTCCTTGTTGTGAGACGAAATGTTGTTATGAAGCAGCACTAACAGATTAATGTAGATCTTTTGTTGTTTATTGTTAAAATATCTACCATGTTTAACACAAATCAATTTCAAACAGTTTACAATAGATATTGTAATTATCGAACAGTTCAGCTAAGTTGCTTTTTTCAGAATTTACCTTACACTTTGAGTGTAAAACACTTACTTTTTCAACTGAACTAATACCATTGTTTTTACTCCCTCGAATATAAAGGGATAGTTATTGTTTCAAAGACCATTTATTTAAAATAAGAAAAAAGTAACAATAGAAATAATGAGATACATAAAGAGTCCCTCACTTGTTACGGCGCGGTAAGACAATGCTACACAAGTTGATCTGTTGTTTCGAATCGTTTTTGTGCCAATGTCTCTGGCTTTATCCTACGTAGAAAGCGTCATTATCTGTCGGGTAATCGTGTTGGTAGACCAGGTAGTGTGCCTGTTTACATTTTATCCCTATTGGAACACATGTGTCTACAAATTAAAGGCGGAGCGAGTGTCTGATTTGATATCCGACATCAGTTCGGGGCAGGGCGACTGTCAGCCAAGGCGCGAACTAAGCCATACATCAGACTGCCTCAGCCAATCAGCGGGCACGGTCGAGCCCAGGGCTTTGTCGGGACGGTAGGTGGTAGTGTTTACAACATGGTTAGTATCAACTAATTCATTTTGTATTAATGTTTAGGCTTTTGTCCCATGTAAGAATATGTAGCGTGTTTAACCCAGTAAAATGGTAGCTTTGGCCTGATGTACTTGGGATTCCGTTAAGTGATAAAAGTGTGAACGAACTCGGAACAGTGTGGACATTCTTACTAGTGGATAAACAGTGTGACCTCCGGACCTAACGGCGGACAGAGGACAGACACAGTGCCAGTCACCGGACCATGTCCTTACCCCAGTTCGCTCCATACCCGTTTCCTGGTCCTTCATCAGTCTCAACTTCTCCGGTAAAGCCATCTTACTTATTTACTTTCATTCTGTGCTTATGGATATTTTAACAATAGTATCAGTATTACTTGTTCACAAATATATTCTTTTGCCTTATAAATGCTTAATTTTACATGTACTTTTCTTAGTTTATGGTTTACTGTACATACTGGCTCATTTTATGCATTACATGTTTTTTTTATATTCTTCACAAAAGTAGAAATAATATTTATGCTAGTTTGTAGAAAGATTATCTGACAATGATAACATATCCTGGTGTGAAAAATTGCCAACTATTCGGTGGAGAAATATTTGAGTGGGTTTTAGCACCACTTATCTCGCGGAGTATGTATGTTATTGTCATTAACTTGTGAGAGAGATGTGACCTGTCATTTGCCTCCTCCCAGATGCCTGGTCCAGGGTCGTCTGCGGCCGGTCCCCGGGGCTGCTGTGAGAACGGTCGCCCCATCATGACTGACCCACACACTGGACAAACAATATGCTCATGCCAGTACAGCTCCACCCTGCTCAGCTACTCCCGGGTCCCGGGGATTGCGGACGGGGTGTACGGGAGTCCTCCCTATGGACCTGCCCAGGGTTTCATGCCCCTCGGGTCTGAAAGTTCGGCCTTCTACTCACCACTGGTAAGTACTTAGTCAATGTTGTTTATATTGACAGACATTCTTGTTTTATTCATAATAAATACCACTATAAAGAATATTATAGAAAATATTGGTTTTCTACTCCTCTATTATATCAATAGTAATATATATCTTATAACCATTTATAACTTAGTAAAAATATGTTTTGATCATTTTGCATATGATCAAAAAAAGAAAGAATGTATTATCCATCAAATCAGATTAAAATAATTGTTTTCACCTTACTCAAATGGTCAAAGCAATTAATATATGTAATGCAGTAATATCGTATAGAAATAAAATCCAAATACATTATTATATACATACTCGATCAGACATAAGGTATCGCTAATATTACTCCAATGTACAGAAACAATAAAGTCAGAAAAATATTATGAACTGAATGTATTATATAAGATGAATTTTAAGAAATATATTATAAAAATGGAATTATTGGAATGTCCATATATTAAATGAAATAGCAAAACTAATAATAATACAGTATCAATTTGATTTGTTTAATAATATTTGTATAAAACAATAGTATACAGCATTTTAGTTTAAACGGAATTTATTAAATTTCAATTTAGAGGAAACAAATGATAGCCCTAATCTTTAAAATATGTTTTTTTGGATTTTTGTTCGATAAATGAATCACGTACATAATAAAATACCAGATAGAAATTGATTAGATGTCGATTAGAGGAAATATAATGACAAGAATAATACCTATTTTATATTTACTTTGTTTGCAAAAGAAGCATCAGGGCTGATAAAGTATTGTATTATAAGCTAATCACCTGTGGAAGATAACATAAATCAGTGCCACATTGCCATTGAGTTGTGTATTGTGACACGATATTGACGAGCGATTGTTTTGTGAGTAGGATGACAAAGGTAGTGACAATGGAGCAGGCCACGTCTGCGGTAGACAATTCGTGTCACCAACCCGCGGTTACTCACATGTACATGTACATTGGTACTCGGGTTGTCAACACTGGTCTGAAACGACTTTACCACCCTGAAACAGGGGTAAGGGAGGGGAGGGGAGGAAATAGACCTAGGACCTAACCTTATTATATTTCAAATAAAAAATATACCCTGTATTGTTATGTTGGAAGACAAAAATAACATGTATACAGATATGAATATCTATCCGTTACACTGTATGATGTGAACCGGAATGTACTTAATAACTTAAAACCTTGAACAGGCTATTCTAGGTATCTACAAAAAACCATGAACGTATAAATACCCCATACTATATTATTTCTTTTAAGGTAATTTTATATTAAATAATCAAGTTTTAACAATAGCATCTATTATATACTGCAACATAGACATTAAAAAACGTGACCATGATGCTGTGTTGCTGTGACTCTGATACTGCTAAAGCACTGAGTGTTACAGCCTATTTTCCATTAATTTTCAGACAGGAGGAGCATTTGATGCCAAAGACGGGGCTGAGGCGTGGCGAAGCCTCACCCAGCCCGGGGCTTGTTTCCCATATGACCCGGCGGTGGCGGTGTATCCGTATGGCACGGGGTAGGTACCACCCAGAGACGAAGGGGTGCGGTCAGAACGTCCGTCACTCGGCATGGGGTACCGGGTGGGCTAGTGTTACACAGACTACATGGTAGCGTTCTGCTATTTGTGAGGTCCCTTACAGAAAACATATTTCGTTTCAATGCATCGTTATTCGTATTCCCGTTTGTATAATTCCATGCTAGATTTTTTCAGTGGTTAAATTCAATTTGATATCAGTTTAGTCGAATGTTTGTATTCTCACTTTCTGAATTCAGCAATGCCCATTTGTGATATTGTTAGTGTAACCCTACGCCGTGTTTAGACGCTCGTTACTCACGGATGGTCGGACTTGAGAGGCTATCAAAAGCCCGATGCTTAGTGCTTTAATATTGGAAGTGAAACTCGGGGCGCGATAGCTATTCATGCAAACTAATTTACTTCAAATCAATCTAAACACGTTCCATTTATTGGGTGTTAGGACTGGGCTAAAGATACCAAACACACATTGAAAATATGACAGATTCTAAATGTACCTAATAATTACCCGGGCATTATAGGACTGAGAGTAACACGCTCTTATTGATGTTGTAAAACACAAGTCAATTATCCAGTTCATCAAATTACAATGTGTGCAACCATGTTGCTTCTAATTGTATAGCTATAGAAATTTAAATATACGTTATCTACTTACGAAAGTAATGTTATAGGAATGGATATATTTAGCATATAATGATAGGTATTAGCAATATAAAGCAACACATGATGTGTCGATATAGAAATCATTATTGTAACAAACACCCTTGAAATACTTACACGGAAAAACAGAACGACGAACTGTATGATGTTTATATATAAATATATATTATTTTTATTTTTATTTCAGATATGGTGGCATTGATTTAAATGCAAGAAGAAAAAATGCAACACGTGAGACAACAAATACTCTGAAAGCTTGGTTGTACGAACACAGAAAAAATCCCTACCCGACAAAAGGGGAAAAAATCATGTTAGCTATTATCACAAAAATGACACTGACACAGGTATCCACGTGGTTCGCTAACGCGAGGCGGCGATTGAAAAAGGAAAATAAAATGACATGGTCGCCACGTAACAGATCAGAGGATGGTACAGAAAACGACGATAACGACGACGATTGTGACAACAAAGACGACGATGATGATTTGGACTTGTCGTGCAACGGTAGTACTAGTGACGGTCCGTTAGACTTGGGAACAAAACCAGTCTCAGATGAATCAGGTCAGTTCTCTTTTATATCTACATCTTGTTTATATCACACACCACACACGCTGTAAACTGTATACATATATTTAAACATGTTCTATATGTTGTTTATGAATCGTTGTATTTATAAGATCCCCCAGTTGATACTACACTTAACATATACTTATATGTCATCATACATTCGGTAATACTTTATATATATTAATATATCGTTGTTATGCACTAAATTTGTTGCATCTCAAAAATATGTTAAACACGAATTAAAAATACTAAAAATTGGTGTTTAATACAAATTTTCACAGAATTTGTGTCGCTAAAAAAATTATGCTTTTATAAAAAAAAATACTTATATGTTAATCATAACTTTTGGATTAAATTATTTTAATGTACAATATTTCTTTTTCTATATAACCAAATTAATGCAAATTACTATAACATTATTAATCTTTTGTCAATAAAACATTTCATAATAAAATCGTATGGATATGCTATAAATTATGCACTTGATAATATATATATATAAATGAGCTGCCTTTTGCCATAAATACAGATGTTACACTAATAACCGATTTCAAATGTAGTTGTTTTTAATTTTGAAGCATTTACTTTTTTCGATGTACTAAAGAATCAATCACTAACTTAGTTTTAGATAATATATATATAACAATATATTTACACTTCAAGTGTCCGTATGGTTGCGTTCATTTGTACTAAAATACTTGTTTATACATACCGTCGCCGTATTCAATATAATATTTTATAACATAGTTAATAGACCCGTTATAATATCCTTCATACTGTCTTACATAAACTTTTGAGAAACACTGAGATATTTTCTCAAAATCATTTTTAAAAAAACTCATTAAATGAAACAAGTAAATACGATACATTATAAAATGAGTTAACGAATTGAGCGTTTTTCTGTTTTATATACAAAGCAAATATTTATCTGAGGAAGTCACAAAAAATGTATATAATATACAAAGCAAATATAGTTATCTAAAAAAGTCACAAATATATATATAATTTCCAAGTATATTTTTCAAATTTTAGGATATTATTTTGTTTTAAACACTGTTAAAGTGGTTATTATCCTGATGTGACGCTAAAGTGTGTAATATAAGGATGTTTTTTTCTGACAGATGGCCGATTATACGTGAAAAAATTCTGTTGACAGAAAGAAAACGTCATCAATTATGACAAGAAAAGAAAATGTATATACTTAATATATTGGATATTTTGAATAGAAAACAAATAGACACATTTATCTTGCAATAATTATATCTGAAATGTATAAGTAGGATTGTTATTTCATGTTATTGATAAACTGTTTTCATAAACCATATAAACATATTTGTAGATAAAATACATTTTTTAATATATCTATATCCATATAAAGAAAATGAGAAAATGCATTAACAGGTAAACCCGAGTTTAAAGTTTTATACTATATCAATCATGCTACGGTCTTGTGTAATAAATCACCACTCCAAATACCTCGGCTACAAGGTGTGATGGCTTGTCGGCATAATTAATGGCACCTTGGCATGCTTATATACATATAAATTACAGTATTTGTCGTGTGCATTTGATTCCTTATTAGTAAAATATCAAATAGAATAACGCATGTTATAAAATCAATCAAAAAACTGAAATAGATATTGGTTAAACGGAAGAATAATGAGAATCACTTTCAATTAATTTCATTGCTTTTTAATATTAATCCGTGTTAAAATTATGGTATGCAATCTTAAAATAAAGTATACTGATCATATTGATTGATTATGGAAGATATGCCATTCTGTGGTAGAGTTATAATTTTTAAACGGGACGTTTATTGTAAAGAGTGCTTTAAGTATACACGGATGTATTTTTAGCTTTAATGTGTAATCCTTTGGACATGATTTATCGTGGCTAGGTTAACTGTTGATACTGTAGACATGTCCAGTCGTCTAACAATGTCCAGTGGGACAATAGCTGACCAACTCAAGATACGATCTTTCCAAGCAAACTCGGGCTACCATAATTTATGCATATGGATTATATATATATAAATATATTATATTATATTTGTGAATAGAAAAATAGATTTTATGTGAGGTATATAATTTCTTTATAGCAAATAAAACATTTTATAATGATGATGAGTAGGGTAAAATTTGCATTATATAATTGTGTTTCTGTGAACACTCTCTTAGTCGTTAATGTGCCTATCCAGGTCTGACAGAGTTTTGTAAAGGTGTATACAGATAAAAGGACAGATATGGCTAAATAGAGACAAACCGGAGATAGCATATATGATACGCTTATTTAAAAGTGAATTGAGACCTAATGATAAAACAAAACGTCAGATCATGTCTTTAATACGGTGGAAAAACAGCCTGAGTTGCCTAGGGCTAGTGTAAGACATAACATAAAAACTTAGATTTTCATATCTCGTTACGCGAAGCCGGTCAACGTGAAACGCTGGGGGCCAGTGTAGAAATATAGCTGAGATTTGGGTGTTGGATTAATAAATGTGGTCTGACATTACTGTAGCTGTAAGGTAACATCGCCGGCCTGACAAACGACATCTCAGCAGACAACACAGTCTCCTAAACTGAGAACAAGTGTTAGGAAGACACACTTGTCACAAATCATCTTTGCAACCCACACAATCACCTATGTAATTACCTCAACACGTCTTCCTGCTTAAAGGTTTACATAAAAAATCAGTTTTCCGTTAGGGTAACGTCATTAATATTGACACAGTTAAGATTTAAACTCGACATCAAAGTAATTGATATTTTCAATAATAATATAGCATTAAATAGTCCCATGCCTTTCTTTCTTAACCTTTTATTTTATTTTACTTTTCCGTTAATCTCATATTTTTTTTTTATACTTTTGTGTGATATTAAAATAAAATATGCTTTTGAAAATAATTTTTGAGCTGGAAACAAAGGCGAATTTCCTACGAATACATAGACATTGTTTATATATGTAGATATATAATTACAAAATTACAAAACAGTTATACTGTCAATTGATAGTGAGTATGAATTTCCATAGCACCAAACTGTTCAAATTGACTAATGGCCCATTTCTTTTTCCTGGGATATTGATAAGTACTTTTAAAAAGATATCTTACTAGTAACCCTGGCTGAGATCTAAGTAAATGATGGTTGTGTAATTTGCGGGAGAACATGTGTTTTGTATACAAGTACAGGAGATGGTAGCCTTAAGTAGATGTTTAGACGGTATGTCTGTCTGGCATGCGAGGTCCTTGGCCCCCTGTCTCCTGTATATTCCGTCCTCTGTATATAGGACTGGCGATATTAGTTCCAGTATATACATTTATCATCGTTCAATAGCGCCAATACCATAAACAACAATACTAACAACTGCTTAGCTCCAGACACGAGGAAAAATTCGATACAAATTACCTCAAATGATAAAAAAAACATAACGCTAGATTACATAATTGAAGAAATAAATAACTTTATTCTCTTTCACAAAAAAAAAATTGACGTTAGTCTGATAATATTTTGATAACTTTTTCTCATTTTTTTTTCAAAAGGAAACATGTTTTGGTTATGTTTTATTTGTTATTTTCTAGCATGTGGGCATTCGTGTTTCTTGGGTCGACAATGCATTATGTAAAGGAAAATGTTCCAAATGTCCTGCCTAGAGATATTATTTGAGGATTCTGAAGATTAAAGAATGTTATCTTATTTTCTAAAAATCACAAGTGAATTAAACCCGGTCGTTACAAACTCAGAAACGCGATGTTGCATGTCATAATCATAGATTAATGATTTAAGTAAAAGACAGACTGTGAAATTTGTTGTAAGCCGACTGATCCGACTTCTCTGAATCATGTCCCAAATGAACAGGTTCCCGACACGTCCCGATAACCTGATAGCCAATTCGTGAGAACTCACTACATTGTTTTAACTTAATCATCATTTTGAGCCACGAAATGATTTCTGAATCCCCTTGGATTAAGTTAGTGAAGTTTCATTCTCTTCTTGCTATCGGAAATGTCAGTCATCTGTTGGTTTCGTTACGTCTATAAGGAGGTGAGACGCGTCACCATGCCAGACCCACAGCCCCGGTCCCTAGATATACGTGCCCCGTTCCGGTATGCAAGCGTGTCACGCTGCGTGCAGGAGAATCCCAAGTCCCGGACAAATTTAATACTTTTCTATTTTCTGCACCGCCGCGTCCCATTGGTGTGCAGTGAATCTCCAAATTAGCCGTTATCTCCTGATTTCTAGTGACAGATCTAGCTACACACAAATGTATATGGCAATTTGTTCCATCTGACACTTAAAGTCACCGTGGTCTTAACCACTCAGCCAGTCCATTTGTTACTGCAAGGGTTCGTGAGGTGTCAAGTCGGGTACGGCATACGACAGCAAAACGTCTACAAACAAAACTATTATTTTATCAAAACCTCTTTGTTTGATTAACATCAAAATAGCAAAAAGACACGATAGAATATCAGAGCCACTCGTTAATAAATAATTGATTCCAGAAAGTCGTGAAGCTATTTTCTTATTTATGGGTGATTTACAAAATAATTACATTGATATCGTTTGCCGCTCAGATTTGCCCGCTAACTAGAATTATGGAAATGCGTTTCACATGTGGAAGCGTTCTATCATGGAAGTTGTTCGTTTTGCAAACAGGATGAGCAAACTATCCAGATGCGACTTCCGTGACACGTGCGAGTATTCAGTAATGCAAATTTAAAAACATGCACGTGCATGGAGCTAATCTTAAAAGAAATTCGGAGGTCGCTTGAGATTGGGTAATTTCGTTAATTTCTAGCAACTTATAATTACTTCTAGTAACATGTGATAAAGAAGGAAATAATTATCTAATATACGAACAAATACAACGATAAAGAGAGATTGGATACACAATAGATTTACTCTGCTGTCTGTTTCAGTGATTCATCTATTGGCGTAGTGTAGTAAGGCTCAGAATCATCAAATGACCAGTAATAAAACGGTTAAATAATATAAAATATATAAAGATATACACGTGTTAAACAAAAATTACCTCATTGACATATTGCATTTTTACATCTTAAAAAAAGTGCAACTGAAAAGATCCATACATTTTTTGAGCTGAAGTTTATCACAACCTCCTTGCATGTTGCCCAAGCTACAAAATATACTTTGTCTTAAGCAGTATGTTTGAAAAAAAAATAAAAAAAAAATGGTTTTATCTCCTTCGACCTCTAATATAAGGTATTCTTACACATGTGATAAATAATGATAAATTGCCACTATACACTAAGCACGTTTTAGCTAGATAAATTCATATTCCTTTTTATATACGAAGTTTTATGCATATAAATCTACATTTCTGAAGTCACAGAAATATTATCATCGTGAGAAAGTTCAGTGGTAGTGACAACTAGCATCCAGTTACGTGTCTTAAAAATATTTGATATAGGTATTAATTTAACAAGTAAGTGTATACCCACCTATTATTGCACGTGGGAATTGATATTGGACGTCTCCACAAAGGTGTTGATAACGATTCTGCATATTCCCGACGAAAACGTTTGCGAGTTTAATATACCATTTAATATACCATTTAATTAATATACCATTTAATATACCATTTAATATACCATTTAATATACCATTTAATATACCATTTAACAAAACAAAATTACAAAACATAGGATATTCTATGATTAATCAGAAAAAATACAATGGTCACATTTTGAGTAAATACATATTATCAGAAACCTGGAATCTATTTATATAACTAAAACAAATCCATTTTATTTTGTTTCATTAATGACGCAGAAGTGTCGGGCAATATTCAATACAATACATTTGATTCTGGAATTAAATTTCACCAATTTCGAGATTCAACCCTAAAGAAGGTAGCTTTTTCAGGGCTCAGCCAACCAGCTGTGGTATGGGGAGACATGTCCTAACAAAGCTATTAACAAACAAAAGATTACCTACAATTTTAAATGAAATTTTATTGTAATAAACTAGCCAACGCTTCTGCATTCAATGTTTTGTGTGTGCACAACAACGCCATAAAGAGTTGTCGTGTAAATGAAAGGCGATCCGAGGATGACTTCCTCTTTTATATTCAAACATCGCTTTTTGTGTCGGACACAAGGGTACCAGCGTTTGCCAGCTCTGCTTGGCCGTGATTGTACCAAATAGCTCAATAATTATCCATGTGATAAATTAATACTGCTTTTCGTATTAAATTAATGTTATGACCTTTGTATCAATGAGCTGACGGACAATTGTGTTTCTAAAGGGATGATTTTGCCTCATCAAAATTAAATGTTTACAATACAGCGGTGAATAGCATTGATAATATTGGGCTTTTACAATCTGTTTTACATCCACTGTCGTGTTGGAGCACTCTCTTTCATACTTCCTCGCATTTCCACTTAACATAATTCCAATCAATCGTAGATGATATCTTTGGCTTTAATTGAATCGGATAATGCACTTTTTATGCCTGGCGGTTGATAGTGTTTACCGTGGGGAAGACACTGCTAATAATATGCCTGCCGACATCCCTCGCACGGCGTTCTGTCCGTCTCCTATTGCCATAGACCGGTTATTTACTCCATATAAGATCGACATTAAGCTGTAATCAATTCCCTCCAACACAATGTTTTTGTTTCTCAATTTTCATTTCAATTTCGATGTCACTTTCGTTTATACATAGGAAGTGTACACGATTTATTACAATTAACACGAGTCCTTGATCTCCTGCTATCCCTCTATTCATGAACAAAATGACACGGGTTTGCGACTGAACCTGTTATTAAACAATTATCCTATGATTTATTTACAATCTATCGACATTAATTAGCAAAATAATAATTTGATAAATGATCTAAAAGTCGTGGAGTTTCAAAAGAACACTCATTATCAGAATCTCTTTACACGGGAGTTTACTTTCCCTTAATCAGTAACCAAATTTAATTGATTACTTTTAAAAGAGGAGTATGGCTGCTCACAAATATAAATATATATTCAAAAAGAAGAAAACAAATGTTCCTGATTTACATAATGAGAAATGTGTATGATTTATCAGATATAATTTGACGTATCAGATTTAAAGTAATCTATATTCGTTTAGGTATTTTTTATGATATCGTATTTGATCATTTAAAGCATGTACGAGATATGTTTTATTTTCTTTATCCAATAAAACAAATGGAATATGTCATATGCTAAGATATGTGCTGTAGGATGAATAGTGATATGTTAATACATTTGTCAGTGCATTATGATATTTGGCATATTGTTGTATGTATCAGCAATATACATATCCCACTTTTAATACTATTGCGAAAGATTGGATATCATAAACCAAGATAACTTCAACGATAACAAATAATTTACCTGGATATAACCATGGATTGGTAAATATAATCATGGATTGTAAACATTGTACATAGATATACAGTAAAAAATTGTAAATTACATACCAAGGCAAGGATTTCAAATATTAACCTTGATATGGTCCTAGATTGAAGTAAATATTATTTGAAAATAGAGTAATAAGAATAGGAAATCGTGTATTAAGATATAGATAGGAATAAAAATCACATATAAGAAGATAATAATACGGCATGATCTATTCAAAGATTTTCACAAATACAACATTATATAGTCAAAGAGATTGAAACTATGTATTAAGATGTAGTGGAGGATTGAAAATAATAAAACAATTAAGAGTCCAAGATTGGTAAATACATTTATTTTTACAAAATATTGTTGCAAACCTGCCATAATGTTTGCGTACAAAACATGAGTATTAAAAGCATTTAATGTACAATTGGTTCCTTTCTCCTTCAGAATCTGGACAAAGAAAGCAGCCAATGAAAGAAAGAATGATCAACGTAGACGATGATTGCGATGACGATGATTCGAATTTGAGTTTTAAGGACATCGATGAGTTAGATCCCGTCCGGACATCGGCTCGACGGGAGAGTGTGCGCGCTGATATCAGTGACGATGATTCTCAGGCTCCAAGTATAGGTGGTGATTCCCGTTGTAGTGAATTGGCATCCCCATCACTACCGAGGGGTTCTGAATGTAGATCAGAGACAATCCCGTCAGACAACGATTCTGAGACTCAAACGAGACCCAAAATCTGGTCTGTGTCAGAATTCCTAAACTCGTCTACAAGCAGTGCTAGTGACACTTCAAAATCCGAACCACGGGTAACTAAAGCAATCTCACAACAGCATGGTGGTCCTGGGTTTTTCTACCTCCCCGCCTCGAAGAACTCTCTGACCTCGGGTAGATTTGCAGCATTTGGGGCGTATCCTTTGTCCTTTAGTCATACGACGCTGTCCTACCCATATTCGCTTACGTCACATACAGCGTCAAAGGCAGGAATCATGTGTTCCACGTCACGGTTACAGGGGCCGGAAAATCTCTCCACCGGCGGCCCCGACAAAATACTGAGATCTCAGAACGGACTCTTCTCACCAGCTAGAGACATTGATGTTGTAAAACACTCGGGTAAATTTTAGAATATATGTTACATTAAATGTGAAAGCTTGGAAAATAGATTTTGTTTTTGTTCTTTTAAGTTTAATTTACAATACATTTTATAAATAAAAAATTGTTGTTGGGTTATGTATATTTTCAAATATAATAAAATAATAATAATATATTATCGAATTCCGATTGACTTTACTCTACTGAATTGAAACACATATTAACTGAAAAAAATCAAAAAAAAAATCTTGGTGAACTTCACACCATTGAGTAACAAAGAACAACGAATACTAGGGAAACTTTAATAATTTAGTTGATATGAAGAAGGCCACGTATTATCATCGTTTGGGCCTATAGATATATTTTTGAAAAAATTGAAATCTCAATATTATATTAGTTCCTTTAGAATACACAAACACTGTGAAATATATCATTTTGGTATTCAATATAACACAACGAACATCAAAATAACATCTGTTAAACATTGGTAAATAAAATGCACAAAGACGACATTTAATACTTTTATACGATAGGAAGCATATGTAAAATAGACCTCACAAAACTTATTTCACTCAAATAGATATTTTTAATATTACTATTATATACTTCATACTTTATAGATCTAACGTGTGCCACATATTTGACAGACAATATGTTTTTCTTAAAAATGTTTTGTTGGGTCTCATGTTGTATTATCTTTTGTTTTGGTCTCTCCGCATTTCTTCATGTATGAACTATGGGTTTTGTTCTTATATAATCCCGATTTGGTACTTCTTCTAGATTGCTATATATTAAAAATAATTTACAAAATGTTTAATGGTTCTTTTCATAAATCATTTGTGCGTTTATATCTGATGGAAAAAAGGAAACAAAATTTAGATATTGATCACATTAGTTTTCAAAGAATTGCTATGATATCTGATATTTTCAAAATGGCGTAAACATATGCTTTTTAACTAGTTTATAATGGACACTCATTTATGCTCAATATATTTTGGGAAATATTCACATAATTAGTTATTTTGAAATAATGTTCAAGTCTTAAATATGAGCGACGCATACGGTGAAACGTTTTATTTTCATGATATTTGCACTCTTATAACATGTACATCAGAAATAGATTGTAAGTGCTGCGAGCATCTCCTAGTCGTACGGATTATGTTTAAATACAAGTTTCATGCCTGTCCTAAGATAATACTCAACATTTTAGTCAATATTAAAAACATGAAATAATTAAATATACTAGTTATGTTTATAAAATAGGTTAACTATATTTGCAATCTTACAACAATCAAGAGTTGATGTCGGCGTGTTTCTTGAAGTTCAATGAACAGGCGTCTGTGTGCTGAGATGGGATATTTGCCTATTCATTATATATTGCGAAAGAGAAGAAAAAGAATAATTCAATACAGATAGATTAGTCCGATTAGGGTTACGTGTGTTAGCAGAATTAGAAAATATTGCTCATGATTTTCATTAGAAAAAAATGATGAATATTTTATTGGAAGATAACCATTACACTAAATCAGGAAAAAAAGGTTAAAAATAGAAATGAATTATAACTTTGTTATTCTTCTGAATGGAAATAATGTGTGACTTATTGATGATACTGATAGAAGAATGGGCTATACACTTCGTCACTAATCAATTTCCTTGTATTTAGTATGAAATCATAACACGCGACTATAAAGCAATCCAAATCAGCGGTTAGAGACAGATAACAAGCCATGCTGATATTGGCATTAATAAATATATTTCTAATAAACCACTGTCAATGAAAACACAGAGTATTAACACGAAAAAGTGTATATATAAAAATCGTATATCAAGTTAATGATATATAGACATGAGATATGTATAGTCACGCATAAGTTTTCACATATATGTAGTACCCATTATCCTGATACCTTATCTGCAGTCTATTTCGTAGATAGAAAGCCCGCCCATACACAGGTGATTCTGATAAAATATACATGTATATACATCTGTATATTGTAAGAAATCAGGACATCTTCCATGCATCAGTCCAGAAAGTTTGTTGTTAAACAAGGTTAAAATATGGTTTGAACTATGACGATGTTTCTTTAAATAATATAATTATCAGTGTTTATTAAAAGTATGATATATCATCAATATATAAACCAAGTCAAGTATAGATAAAAGTACGAGCCTATATTTTTGCATATCAATACCAGCCCTAAATAAGTAGCGTTAATGCCAAACAAAAGAATGAAGACACAGTATGCCAAACAAAAAAATGAAAATACAATTCTTGCTTTATATCGCAAATCAACGGAACATGACAATAACCTATTATATGCTCCTTAAAGCATATTCGAAATTAACTTTAAATGGAAATTAAAATATCGAAAAGCCAAACTAATCTGCCGTTGGTCGTATTTGTGATGTAGAGTGTGAGGAATCACTGATAAAATCTAGTATTAAACATCTACCTATACATCATGACAGGTGTATCTCCAAGATCCCACGTTACAACAACGGTCTTGTCAGTTCAGGCGATGGGCAACGAACCGACACGACTTATACCATGTCACATATTTTTGTATTGGCCTTACATAGTTATGTATGTTAAAAAAGTGTATTGAAAAGCACAACAAAATGGTTTTTATGGTAACAGAGTTAACAGCAGCATCTCACCAGTACCTCGATCTCCGGAGAGTTCTTCAGGACACGTCGTCGTACAGGATGTACACTATAACTGCTAACAAAGGAACAACTATCAAAACACTTCATCAGAAACAATAGTATTGAAAATAAAATGATTGTTTTTTTTGTTATTTTTGTTATTTACTTATGAAACAATATCTGAATTAAAAATACTGTTATAATTCCAAAGTATGATTTTGATTAATGGGATTTTACAATGGTGCATTCTGTACAGAAAATGCATACATACATGTATAGAAATAATAATACATGCACACTTGTTTCTATCCTCATGGATGCTTCTTATTTAAGTTTGCAGGACAAAATAACCAATATTTACACATATTCATAATCAAATACGTTTTTAGACATTTACGTTTTCAAAATGTTAAACCTGCCTGAATTAAAAAAAACGAAAACCAAAAGTATATTTCGATTGTGATAAAATTAACGTGAATAAGGAAAAACTGAATATAATTATCTAGATCATCACGATAAGGTTTCATTGTTGATAGGACTTTGCTAGGAACATGACTCTCTGCATACACCATGGATATAGCATGAACAATAACCATGAAACGTTTCCATTCAAGTTGGTAAACGTCACAATTTAAGAACCATTAGAGACTGTTGCCTTGTGTTCTGTCGTTTTAATGAATGGAGTGGCATGCATGAAGAATTCACCAGCTGTGACTAAACTATGAGGTATGTAAAATTCGGATTATAGACACAAAGGAAATGCTAGACAATTTGACATACCAATAAAATAGTTTTCAATTTTGCAGGGCAAGTTTATGATGGCATATTGATAGACGGGTTGTTTTATGGTAACTGAGCCTGGATCATAAGCCTGAGCGATCCGCGCTAATGTAAACGCCAATATTCTTAAGAGGTGAATTAAGCCTGTTTCTAGCTTCTGATCACGGCTACTTTGCCTTACAAAATAACGACGAAATTGTCACCATAACGTGGGCAAAATTACCGCATCAAGAACATTCTTAATTCAACACATGTTTACAAATTCTAACAAAATAGTATCGATTTGATGGCGGATAAAAAAAACGGTAGTATGTTTCGCGATATTTTACTAATACTATACATTGTTGCCAAAGGGGTATTTAAGAACACCTGTGAGGGATTAGGGAGAATAGCGTTGACCTTCAGTAAGGGCACTGGTTATATGGCGGTTACTGTAATGCATACCGAACACCGATTTTGTGAAGAAATCTCCTTATTTTGATTGATTCTTTTATTACTTTTGTAATGCGTTTGGAATAAATTAGTGTGAACAGAAAACGGGGGTTGAAATGATTATGGAGCTGAAATCAGTGATTATATGGTTTATCAGAAAATATTGTAATCGCACAGACAACAGTCGCGTTAAATCTGTTCAGTGTCAGTAAGGATAATGGGTATATATACAACAAGCCGAACGCTCAACAGGAACACATGCCTGTAGCAAAATAAGTCAATCAATTCACCAATCATTTCAATGTTATACATGAATGCAGCGGACAGGTAAGGATGCGCCCAATCTACAACAAACCTCCATCCTGCATACTGATTAGACCTACGTCAAGGTAGAACTTCGACCAGAAATCCTTTGTGGTAGTACACAAAGACAGAATTTAAAACAAATCTAATAAAGAAACAATTAGTGTTCCTGGTATAACTTCAATTGTCGACAATATTTTCGTATAATATCCAGTTTTTGAACAAGCGAATCAAAAACAAGCCTATGCCAGTTCAATATCAATCATTGTTTTCATTATGTTACCGATATCTACATAGCATACGTATTTAAACCTCATGTCTATAATGGCTATGCTTATAAATATACTTGTATATTGCATACGTTAATAAATTCTTTTTACTCTTAAAAAAATACTATGTTTTTTCTACTAAATTACTACAGTGGGTTATTTCAAATGTTACTTCTCATTATATTGCGTTAGTCGTTATTTGTGATTCAAACTTGACGCTGTAAGTAGGCACAAAACAAAACAATTATTAATAAAATTCCAAAACGTGACGTCAGACTGGTCAACGTTATATTGCCCAATTTTGAGACAAATAAGCAGTACAGTGGTAAAGCGTGTGTTTGTGATGGCCGGTTTGGTATTTATACCTCCTGCGATCAATGTTAGCGACACGGTCTCCCTATTGGCCGACCATATAAGCTGGAGTCGCAAGTCCAGTGATGGATCTGGAATTCCGTCAATAAGGACATAGCCTAGCCCAGGGAAGTACTAGCTCTTTTGTAAGTAATGCATTCGTAACACAGAGAGGAAATATACAGCCAGGAAAACGTGACCTCGCAATGTAAAACGTCATCTTAAAATGCATGCTTCTGTCATAAACCAAACCAATCGTTAAAATGCCTTCTTTCATTTAGTTTCTACATTTATCTTTTGAAACACGTGTTCAAGCTAGAAAATTAACCGGTAATTACTCCTTGCTTTCGCACGATTTGAGTTGCTGTGAAATAAATTTTCTAAGTCAAGCAGATGCGAACGAGGTGTTTGCGGAGATACATAACGGATGGCTAATGGCGTTGACAACAAAAAGTTGCCATCAATTGAAAATCTTTTTTTTTTTGAATACTTAATTTCCTTAATTTCATTTTGAAAACGTAAATAGACAGAAACAAACTACTGATACGGTGCTACATTATTTAAGATGTAACATGAAGTCCCGATGCGTCAATGTTTAGAGAAACAGAATTAGTCAAAAAATACTTTTGGCGTCATCAGCATTGCACGATTTAAATTTACATGATTATCCTGATCGGATGCCTATACAGAATGGTTTAGATAAATGCAACAAACAAAAGCGGTGCCAATGTCGTTAATTTAGGGAACTGTTGAACGGTTATTTTCAATAAAAATAATTAAAACAGTTTGGTCACGTGTGCCGGTGAAGAGACAACTTTGTTAAAGGTCCATTGACGCAAATGTTCCCCCTGTTAAAACAAAATGAGTATCGATTGTTGTCGATCATAATCATCATTCAAATTTTCAAAGAAAATCAAATCCTTGACGGTATTGCTATCGGTTGAAAGGTTTTCTATTACCTCGTTTGAATAACAAGGCAACATATTCCATTGTGATACCAATTTAATAGTTAAAATGCAATTAATTAACGATGTTTCTTACTATTTTTTTTTATCGCATTTGTATACAGAACAACTGTTTATGTACTTATTTAGTCTTTGGAACCAAAATCACGCACAGGGACTATAATTAAACTGCTTATGCATTCATAGTAAATATTGATCAAGACTAGATATGCATAATATGTTTTCACCTTTGAAGTACGACTCAAACAAGTAATAATATATTAAGAATGCTCAGTCAGATATCGCTTAGTTTTTTCTATATTTATTTCATTTTTCGAATATGAATCTTTACATTACTATTGGTGGTAATAAAAAGGTATTACTGGTAATAAAAAATTAAGATTCTGATACATGAATGCTGATGACCACAGTAATTATAAATAAGTGACATTATTTAAAAACTATTATTCGAATGCACAGGGTTTCAAATATGCGAGCCGATACACCTCTATCACAACTTTGGTCGACGATACGGGATAGATCAAAACTAGATAAGCAATATGGTATTGTGGAACATTTTGACACATGAATTGTTATTTAATTCATATTTTAGTACACTAATATTGTTAAGTTTGAAATATCTTCAAGGTAAATGTACCAAAGCTTCCTATCGCTGCAGTTGTTTTATATTATTGCTAAGGAAACGTTGCCATTGATTTAAGTCGAAATTAATATTCGTCATAAAAAGGAAACATAACTTTTTTAATTTAAAGCCGACTATCTACATTTAATGGTCAGGTCGATAGCGTTAATGGCCAATATTATAACTGCTATTGTTAGACTTGCATTGATGTAATCAAAATGGTATCTCTCAAATATAATCTCAATCCAACATTTTGAAAATTGATAAATGATTCCTAAATTCACTTTCAAACTGTTTATGCTAAAAATCAAACGGATTTCGTTATAGATTTTAAAATTGCACGACTGCATGTTTTCTGTTTTCGTGATGTCTTTGTTTTTCGAGGACATTAAACGTGTTTCTAACTTGATATACCCTTAGTGTGATCATCTTTACCATGTCAGCTCAGTCGATACTATAGTAGAAAAAAAAGTTTACTCAAGAAACATGGAAGTTGTACTCTAACATTATTTTATTTAGTATCCTGTCTGCAAAGAAGTGCAGCTATTTTACAATTTTCCCTTTCCACCCAACTTAATATAACCTGCAATTGACAACTTGATAAAATCATTGAATAACTGGTATATTGTAAAGATTTTTTCCTCTATTTTTTTATATTCTTTAAATGCTGAATATCTCTAAAACAAGATAATTCAATAAAATGCACGGCTACTCTAATTTCTTCCAGAGTATCGACTCCAAAATTTATGAAAAGATGACCTTTAGCTAAAACAAATGTGCCTTGAATTTTATGGATATTCAATCAAATCTGATGTCTCGTAAAATATTTGGTTAATTGTGTTCATGGAATATTTCTTGGACGATAAAACAAGCTTCAAATCACGGAATATAGAGTTGTAAATGCAATTTGTTAAAATATTAACATATTTACTAGTTTTTTTTATTATAACAGTATATGTCCATTTATGAATAATTGATCCCAAAACAAGAGACAAAAATCTCTCTCTCCATGCAAACAAGTATGAAAAGAATACCATCCGAACTGTGACGTCACACGAGGGACGACCTACTTTTATATGAAATTTAACAAGTTTACACAAGAAAAATATGTTTTACTATGATAATATTTTGCACTGCAGAATACTATTTTTTTTTTATCTTATTTAAAGATATATTTTCAATAAAAAACATCCCATACATATGAGTTTTAAGAAAATAAAAGTTTCTTTTAGCTTTCTGCAATCACATAACATATACAATATGTTTTTCATTCTGATAGTGAAAGTTGTCGATTTGAAAAACGCAGTTACATTCGATTAGAACACAATCAACACAAGCTACGTAAAAACTAATATAATGGCAGGCAGAATTTAACAGTGTAGTAAACAATTCCCAGACAGAAAGTGATCTAATGCATAATAATATGATAGTGATATATAGATGATAAGATGTATATGTAACAATATACTTAAACCTAAGTTCGTGTTTATAAAGAATGGCTTCTTTAAGAAATTGCATATTTTCTTCATTATTCATTTCTTTTTCAACAGATATTTTTACGTATGTAAAATAGAAAACGGGTACAAATCCGTCAACACAAAATACAAGGTATTAGAAACCAAAGTCGATAGAAAAATGCGCCAAGATGAATGGAGAATACACCAAATCAAACGGATTGAAATAATTACCACCTCTCCTCTCAAAAAATAAGAATAAAATAGAATAAATCAATAAATAAAGAAATCGAAAATGAAAACGTAAATAAATAAGAAACAAGATTCTTAATACAATATCTATTAAATTATATCCGGTCTCTGTTTAGATGTCCGTTATGAGTTATCAAGACGCCGAGATTAGTCATCCGGATGCCGAGAGTCGAACCCGTACACACCAGCACACTGTGATTCGCAAATTTTGTCAAACACTTAACGCTATATACCCCAAGTTGACTTGAGAGGAAGTTAGGTGCTCTAGAGGGTAGGAATTTTATAAGCCACATTTTGTGCGTTATTTCACTTCTTCACTGCTAATATCAATCTTACTGTAATGTAGACGCCATTAAAGCCATATATTAATCATTGAATCATTCTCATGCGAGTCATTGACTTAGTTTGAAATTCTCCTCGATTACTTAAGAACAGTATTCTTAGTTTTTGGTTATCACTGTGATTCAATTCTTTATGATGTAATTTATTGTGTACTTTTCCCGTTCTTAATGAGTTTTCGCGTCCCATATCACTCCATAATATTTAATGATTCTTAAATACATGTATATACTTATCTCTGTTGGAAACCATTGCCTATTTTATCAACTAATACTAAGACATTAAATAAAATTTCAATTGCATTGTCACGCATACATCTTAGGAACACTTTGTGTATGGTTAAGATACGCTGTCTAAATATCATCAACAAGGCCTATGTAGTTGATCATCGCTTTCCAAGCCTTTGCGATAACTTCATGCGATGGTCAACTATATTTGCCTTGTTTATGATTTTTCTAGTCTTCATAAATCATATATAATAGATGCGTCTTATTTCAGGCTCTGGTATTCTATGCGAACATTTTCAGAAAATACGAACATTGTCGGTTTTTGCCGAGATGTTAACATTCAAGTTTCCTTGCATGGAGTTTCAAAGGAAGTAGTTTTATTTTGGTGCAATAGCCAAATAACTCCAATAACACGAGTTGATTTTAAAATGGATTGGGTTTGACGCTACATATGGATTGAACGGTTTTTTTTTTTTTAAATTTACATCCATATTGCTAGAAGCCCGATAAGGCTTCATGTTTAATAAGGATGTATCCGATTTGCGTTCATACCGGCATGAAAATTTTAAAAACGCCGTTCAATCAATTATATGTTTAATTTTATTAATTTGTTCTTAAAAAAATAATGAATTTCATGCGTTTTGTATATGCGTCGTCCTTTAAACGACATTGTTGGAACAGCACTATTTAAATCAAATTGACGCCAATAATGTACCTTAGTCATTTGCGCGTTTGACGCAGGGGCATTCTCCATGTTGTCACGATAACTTTTGCTTTCATACTCAAATGAAATGCATTTTTGCTGGTGATATTCATATGGTGGGTTGCAGCGCAAATGTAAATATAGTGTCCGTGCTTTTTAAAGTGGAATTATAGAAGAAGAAAAAAGTTGTTGAAAGCTATACTACATAACAGACCAAACATTTAAATGACCCCAACAGACAGGAGCCCCATACATGTGGAGGTATTCAGCCGGGTGGTTAAGACTAGTAGTAACCGCCTGGCAAGGCGTCTTCTGTCAAATTCTGAAATTGTGTTGATTGTGGACATGTTGTGAATTGCACTTCTATATGTTGAAAGGCGTTTGAGTGCTTTAAAATATGAGGGACCAATATCATTGTTTTATAATTCAGTAAAATTAAAAATAAAAGATAAAAAATCATAAATTGTTTCGGTACTTGCATGCAGGTTCTCATTACTATCACAATTATTGTATGAAATGTAGGCACTTCTGTGATGACATAGAAAACAGTCATATCATTGCCTGTTTAAATTACTTTTCGTCCCTACGTATTATGTTATAATCTAGAATTTAAGTCCACAAATGTATTGATAAAATGACATTATATTGGCAAATAATGTTAAAAAAATGAATAAAAAAAAAAAAAAAAAAAAAAAAAATATTCAGTGAAAAAAATTTGTTTATAATTTCATGATAATACAGGAAGGAATAATAAAACAACCCTCGATTGACTGCGCTCTGCACATATTTGGAAATCATTGTGCCTATTGCTTCATAAAAAATATTCATTTGAGATCTTCTATACAAGTGATGTATTATTGACTTGCATTGTTTATATGACTACCGGTTCTCATCAACAGTTCCTATAAATGAGTGCGTGACGTCATGATTCCTTTGATATAGAAAACTGTTCGAATGCTTGACAATTAGTTAATTAGTTTGAGATTATGCACTGCTTTTCAAAATTGATTTATATTTGTGAGGAGAAAGGTGCAGTATCAATTTATCAAACCATTGTATGAGGCATAACCTAAAAGGCACACGGATTAATTCTCTTTAAAAATAGTCTATACACAAGTTCGATATTTAATGAGAACCAATGTAATATTCGCTATGTTTTTATTGACCTATGAAATATTTAAAATAATTTGTTATTCAAAATTAATTGCAATGTTGTAGAAACATAAATAAACATGAAACATAACTAATAGTGTGTCTCTTAACATTTGCATGGGTTTGAAGTGTGAAAGCGTTAATGGCGGACCCCCTCCTCCCACCTCGCACGACATGTGTTCTACAGCACCACAAATATGCTATATAACAATGTATTTGTCTAGATACAGATGCAAATGTAATCTCCTCAGGCCCAATACAAAGTGTATTGTTTGTATAACGGACAATCTCCATAACATTTTAATCGATCAACGGATTTAGAATTGTGCTTTAGGCATCATGGTTTTTGAGCTCAAACATCATAATAAATGCTTTGATATCTGAGGTTAGTATCCAGACTGGTCTTTCTGTGGTAGGATTGTGTATAACCTGAGGTTCAGACCCTGCAGCGAACATATGCTGGTACAGAATATCGATACCGCGTGTTGTAAATAAATTTACTGACAAAATGCACTGTGTAGTTTTTGCCTCTTAAATGATGACTTTTAAACCTGTAACACAATAAAGTCTAGTTGAACTAGAAAACTCTCGTCGACGTGTTCATATCCATGATACATGTTCTGTCAAACAAATTTGCTTGATATTTCAACATCCACTAAAACAGCCTGAAGGCAAATTTATCTAAAAAGCGTAACAAAATATTTGTGTATTACATCATATAATCGGGATGAACACATACATTATCTGCCACGAATATCGCCTTAACTCGACGTGTTCACGTGTAATTTATACAAATGTCCTGACAATAAGTGTTCACACATTAGCATGTGAAGGGAAGCCGGCAACCCTGTACAGGTATACCGTACAATTACAGCGGAGTGCTACATAAACCATCCTTACAAGTCAGGAAAACACATCCCCATCCTACTGCATTGGTTCTCATACTGGGATGCTAAATCCCTATTATTTTTAACTGACGACACTATAGACTTCAAAATGTGTACTTACGTTGCTGAATAATACATACTGTATAAGACATGCTTTTAAAACATGCTTTATTTCAAGAAAGTTAAAGACTTGTTATATTTTGAGACCATTGAGATATGCAAGGGAGACCAATATAAACTTGGAACCCAAACATGTAGTTACCGGTGTTAATCGGTATATAAACCAAGAAATGAGATATGTACAGTGAATCAATTATAGACTTAATGTAAAAGAGAATATATTGTGAAATTGCGAAAGAAACTTATTTTTTAGATATCACGTGCTGATGTCCTTATCATTAACAAAGATAGAACGTAAACAAAATCGGAAAAAATGTTCTGCATTAAGCAAAGAGCAGCATGATGTTAGGTTGAGATGAAGTCATTTAGAGAACTTTGAACTACTTTCTTCTAAAAATGGAAATGTGTGTCCTTTTTCCCCAGATGTACATATGCTAGTAAACTCGTATTCCTAGTCATCTGCGACAATTTTAAGGTTATACACACCAAGGAAAGCGTTACAATTATCTATAATAAATAGGAATACCGAAATCATATGATGAGTTTTTATATTATATTTTAGTGTTTTATTTTTTTACAAAAACGATGGAAAATGCTTTTCAATGAAAAAAATACCCTAAACGTCCGAAGTACTGAATACTATTGAATTCGTAAGACGTCCTGCGAACAAATATGATTTCACAGATATTGATACAAAGGTTTGGTATTTCAATTCTTCAGCGAAACCAGATAGGGATTAGCTAATACTAATGATAGAGTAGCCAGACAAACAGAGGATGGGATAAGAAACCTGAACGCATACGCTTATGATGGATGTTGTAATTTTATCTACTCACAAACAATTAATGCACTATAGGGCATCTTATATTACCATTTTAATGTTCTAGGAGTGCTTGAATCAAATATCATCAGGGTACTACAAGGGTAAGCGAGTTAGCAGAAAACCAACGTTAGATTTTAATATTAACACAAATATAAGTAATGTACACATACCAAAAACACCTACATGTATATACATTACGTAGGTCAACGGTTCAAAACAGCAAAACTTTGCTTGACACTTTCAATGTTTTTGGTTGTTAAATGCAATTATCTGGGGTTAAAAGATAAATCAATACAATAATTTATAAGAGCAGTATATTTTGAAATCCAATTACGGACTATGTACTTTAAATAAGGACGAACGTTTGGAGTTAAATAACTCATACTACGCGCTTTGTATGTGTACCATGACTACTCACAATGTATCCATAGCAATACCAGAGCTCGCAAAAAATACGCCAAACCTTAACTTGCTGCGAGAGAAATCGCGAAATTAAAATCCATAAGATTTAAACAACGCAGTATGTAAACCAAAAACAAAAACAAAATTCCGTGGTGTATACCTATGGGCTATAGGTATTTAAGCGTGTATTATTGTATTTAGATTGTATCTTCCACATGATCGGCTGGACACCACACCATCAGACAGAGACAGGTACAACGCACTCCTGACATTCACGAACACCTGCTGTAGTGCTGTATAATAACTTTTCGTCAGCACTGTCTCATCCCTCTACCTGTATATATATATGATGTCTACCTGAATGGCGGCGCCTTTAAACTCACACGTCAGCTGACTCTCAGGTGCTGTGATTTACACGTACCGGTCGTTAGCGAGGTGCGCCATCTCTCACTTCTAGCCTGCCCTTTAGCAGTAAAAGAAACACTCTCATTTGTTATTTAAATGTATGCTTTAGCCGTCTTGTCACCCCGAGCTGACCCGTTTATAAATAATAGCAACTGTCTAGTGATGTGGGATTTGTCTTATATTAGTCAGGTGGAAAACTGAAGGCATCTATAGTATTTCTTACATCAACCAATACCTTTACAAAATACTGTTGGAAAGGAAACAATTCTGTTCCGGAAGCTAAGACAACTATGAACTTCCTTATAATACACTTGTATAGGACCAGTAGTTAGCGCCTGATAAGACAGCTCCTGCGAATTCCTCAAAATTGTATTGATTAATGTATATGCTAATTGTATTAATTGTATATCTATATACTCAAAAGCGCTTAAGAGTAGCTTATGTTAGCTAGATAGGGCGCTATATCAAATGTTGTATATCTATTTATTTATATGGAGAATACCCAGTCTATCTCAAAGTTTCCTCCTGATCTCCACTACCTCGTCATAACGGAGATTGGACTCGAACACATCTAGCATGCAACTTGTACTTGACTTGGTCCAATGTATTTTTATGCCAAGTTTATCTTACGGAAAGTCTAGTACAAAGGCACAAAACAAAATATATAGCGCATTCCAATATAACATGTACATATATCTTAACTTTCAAATATTTCATAATTGTGTGATAAGATCTTTCAGAGTCTCTTTGGCCTATCATGTTTCTCATATTTATATATTTTACACTGTAAATAATAAAATTTATATCCCGAATTTGAAACCATGTCTAAGGCACTTAATCAAGTTTAATAAATTATTTTCCGATTACGCGGTTTGGTGGTAAAACATGATACACGCTTGTCTTGCCGTACATCTGCGGGCTAGGCGTTCGCTGTGCATTATCATGCTTCCTACCGCGAACATACAGAAACGTTGTCGCCAAAAATCTTCAAAGATTTAGTTAAAAGCGACCGAGAACAACTTTATAACGCAAAGGTTAAAGATTACCTCTACAATCGGCATATATGTCTCTTGATATATGTTTTAAGCAAGGAACAGGGTGTAAATATTTATCAATATTTACATAATTGTCAGATTTACCCTCGTCTTATGATAAATGATAGTGTAGTAGGTTTGTACGATATCGGGGATAAAACGCATACATATGTATCAAAGATACGCTCCGGATGGTGGGCCCCCATGGGGTTGGAGAACGTTGGTGAAGGTTGGAGAAAGAGGGGCACTGTTCTAGGCTAGTAAAATAAATTCATGTCGATCATTTCACAAACTACTAGTGGCAGTATGAAAACATGAGGAGGCAAAACGGTCGACGCATGCATGCCTCTCCCTGTGACGATCTACCCGGCAGCTCCCCTGATAGTAGTCCACTCATTAAACACATATCATTTCACACACTGAATTTCCAGATTTATCATCTGAACAGTAAGACATGATGTTAAATGAAATTGATATTACATGAAACATACCATTTTATCTCAAATCGTGTTACATATTTTGCGTTTTTATAAGCAGTGTAAGAACCGTTGCATTTTTATTTCGGTTTAAAAAAGGAATATAAGTTTTTGGCGATGTAAATGATTGTCTTTGATGTGCCATTACCTTGGTGGGACACCGTCGTAAATCATCACGGGGGAGAATTGTAGCTACGTGCGGAGTGCAAATATATTATAGGTCCCTCTGCGTCAGCACGGAATGCTACGAATAAAACAAACAGCACACAAACACACAAAGGATTATTTTATTCTTTTTCATATTTCTGCAACATGAAATAGCACAAATTCTGTTTAGAATGAGATGAAACAGACTACAAACTGGGATAAAACCAAATCGTTATTACTGTTTTATTTATATATATATTTGATACATATCTAAATATAAATGTATTAAAAACAACATATACAATGTATACATTGTATGTGTTCTTCCTGTCGGACTTAGCACAAAGATATACATATTTCAATTGCATATATACCAACCACAGAGAGTATTGATCTAACGCCAGAGGTAGATGATAAAAGGTTGAATTATTTCATTATCACAAACAAAACGTAACAGATGAACAATAATTTTACTTGTACAGTATGTAGACATTTTTCATACATCATATTATACAGTATAGGTTCATTTCCAACAAAGTTTCCTAATAGTTAATGTTCTTGTATGAGGAACTCATCCAAACAATGGCAATGTATCTATGCTAGTTATACGACAAGTTCTGACTGACATTACATGGATTACTGTAAGAATATACATGTTGACTTATACGATTTATATTGTTTGGTTTATGAAGTTTGATGCAATTTAACTGTCATATATAATGTACTATGGTTTGATTTATTATAGTTATCTTTATTTATTGGAATAGAAGGCTGTGTCTTACTGCCTTTACATTTTTTCAAATGGATATTTTCTTGAAATGCAGTTGAACACTTTTTTTTATCTGTTGCATGGTGTCGTCTCACGTTCGCTTATAAAGACACGACAAACCTCATAATGAACGAAAACATTCTTAACAAACGGGTTTTAGATACAGCAACACCTTAGTTGAATACCGTTTTCTATTTGAATATACTTTTCCGCTTAAAGACATTATTGGAGCTCCAGATGAATCACGTTCTAAACAGCCTGTCCGAACCACACTGCATTTCCTTCCTGTCACTTAATAACGAATATTACAGGAGGCTTTAACTAAAATTGGTGACCTATAAAACTTAGCAGACTTCATCAAATTAGATGGTGTGGCACAAATGCTACTCTTTCAGCCTGTTTATACAGAAAGTCACGACGCTCTGGTAATTAAGCATTTTATGAAGGTTACACTAACAAACAAGGGAACAGATGCCGCAAACATCAATACTGCATTTTCTTTTTTACACAACAAGTCTGTTTATGCAAACATATCACCATACTTCAGAAACAAACTTACTTGATATGTGGTCAAGTCTGCCATGCCCATCTTTCAAAAAAGAATTTGCAGATTGAAATATAAATACAAACCAAAATATTTACTCAATGACAAATTTACTCAATGACATGTTTAAAAAGTACGCAGCTATGTCGGCAGGTAAAGAATACATTAATTTGAGCCTTGCCTGCAAACACTATTACGTTTCCTGCTTGAAAGCAGAAGGATTTTCTGATTGCAAAAGAAACCTTACCTTAATCTTTCATACACAATTTCCAATTTTTCATAAGACAAAATACTTACTATTAATATTCTGTATTAGAATATTTTAACTACCGCTTGATTATAAGATACAGATTTGCCTCTTTCGTATTAAATTTTGAAACTTCACAAGAATCAAGCAACGTTTTGTCGCTAGTTGTCAAGCCATACTATTATTACTTTATTAACACTTTGAGTACTGTTAAATCAGGATGATGTCGTACTTTGAAATTGTATACTCCAAAAGTGGAATAAATGTTTACGTAAGATTTGTTTATCAATTTTTTCAAAATAATGTTTCCTCCATCAGAACATTTGACCTATTCATACTCTGAACTACAATCCCTCATACGACACTGAAGGAAGGCCTTCGTTCTCTTGTTATGAAATATCCTTTTTCCAGGGAAGGCGAAAGGCATAACGCTTCTATGGAAGTTAACTATTTTTAGAGCATATATTTGTGAAAAAAATAAAGACAAAGATGAATTATATACTGAAAAGGAAATCGTTAGTATGACTGAGTTTCTGGCTGACATCATCTTTGTTGAGATCGCAGGCAACGTTTCTAGCAGACTGTTGACATTTCCTTTCCTGTCCGACTTGTAGATACATCGACGTTGTGTTTTCTTTAAGTGACAGGAAATTTAATCACTATGTCGATAGTATATACATGTACTTATCTTTCTGAACTTAAAACCACGGACACTTTAGACTCTTTGACATCAACAGTTTACATAGGCCATAGCGTACAACACGTAACAGTAATATCTAACTAGTAAGCAGTAAGATAGTCATTACAGTTCTGACATGACAATTCCCTCATGAAAGCAGCAACCCTGATTAATATTTCTACGATGTTTACACATCATATCTGATCCAAGGGATTCCTCTGATTATCATTTTAACCATCATCAGCCGAGGGAAAAACACGTCAACACAAAGAGTTTCTAGTAATGCAGGCTGTGAAGATAATTGGCATGTTTTCGTCGACAACAAGATCCCCTAAAAAAGAATATGCTAACTCCTTGTGCAACATGAAGGTCTGGTCTTATTCTTCATGTACTTTTTCTATGGTCTCCATCCATGTAAATTTTATAAACGAACTTATTCTAACCTATTTTTAGGCTTGAACAAAGTTTTTATGTTTTTCGCTTGTTTTGTAATTGTCATGTATACATGTTAGTTGTCTCACCTTGCTGTATGTTGTTATACTTATTTTCACCATTGTTCCTCTGTAGTACACTGTTATACACATATACATAATTTATCCTGATGCTTGTCTTAATCACAGGTTGTTGCTTTCATTTCTATAGTGTTACTATGAACGATTACTAATGCCAACTGAAGGTAGTTCAATGCTTATTTGTTGATTTACAAATGTATCATTAAGTTCTACTAATTAATTAGTGATACTACTAAGTATAACAAATCATCCTGTCCTCGTCCTCGTTTTTTGTTAGTTTTTCGAAAGAGACTTATTCAAATTTAGAAAATATTATATCTTATTGCAAAGGGGAATTAATTCATCGGTGATAAGTCAAAGGACCAATTGCGTAAGAACACTAAGAAAAATGTAAATTTAGTCTGTGAAATCATAGAACATGGCATTACCATACCACCCTTGAAGAGAAAGATGATTACCTTGTATTTAGTGTGATCGCAAATGACGCCACAAGCTCAATAAAATGCAAAATAAATGTTAGATGTCAGTAAAAAACAGTTATTTCATATATACCTCATTCCTGATTTGGCCACCCGGGGTATGAATACAATACCCTTAATGATTACCATACACATTACACCATGTGACGGTAAAGTTTTTCTAAGTTTCTACGCTAATGGGAAGATATTGTATATCAAAGAGAGTAATACACGAAATATCATGTAAAAAGCATGTTCAGAGTAGCGAACAAAATACTACATCTAATTATCTGTTTTGGAACATGATTTTGACACGATACCATAGTTTAATTTAAATAAACCCGGACGTATCCTTACGTATTTAAATGGATTTAAAGATGGGCAGATGATACCCAGAAGTAATTACATAATTATCCAACTCGTTATGTGTTCTCGGTGTGTGTTTAGTGAGATGAGATCGGTGTTAACTCCTACAGAACCCTATATTGCTCCCTAGGTACACACACCTGAACAGTAGCTGACGTTAGTGGTATCATTGACAGATTATCGGCTGGTCGCCTGGGTACAATGATCACCCAGCGTACGCCGTCTATCCCATTAGGGCCAGATTAACGATGACATGACAACGTTAATTTTTAATTGTTTGCTCACTGCGATGACAATGACACATTCCTCGTGTAACAGATTTGTGTATAGGTCGGCCGTGCTTTGTCTGTTATGGCTCTCTGTAGGTAAATTAAAATGAAATATATCAGATATGTCATTAGTTGGTAGAAGAAAAAGCGCACTATCACCACATCGTAGCGTACTTTATATGATAAGGTGGGTGTTATCAGCGATAAAGATTGATAATGAAGGAGTGCCCCGGCTATCGTACACTAATTATGCAAACATATACACACACATTACCCTCGGCCGCCTTTACCAATGACAAATAATAACATAATCTGTTTAAAAAAAAATCCGATGATAAACAACACTGCGAACACGACATTTTGAATTTTAATCAGACACAGCTTGTAGTTTTACATCTGTTTAGGCACAGCTCGAGTTGGGACACGACAAAGTACATTCGAACAAGTAAACACAATAGCTTCAAACCTGTCTAAACAATATATAATGTGAATTTGCGTATTTTGTAAACAATCATTTTCAACACTGAGCTTCTAGACTCTTAATAAGGTGATTTTATGATGCGAAATGACCAACATCAATTTCTTTCCATATCCCAAAATACCTTTTTGAAAGATGTTCATAAGACATTTGAATAAACCATCGACTCTTGTCATCCATTTACGAGGCTATTAATCTGTGAAAAACACGTGATTTTCTTTGGTAAACATCACCGTAACGTTGATATGCATGTCTATAATTAAGTGTCACGATTTTGTATGCAATAAGATACCACTGGGGTACAGGAGTACCATGCTACTCAAAAACATTCAACTGCCTTCTAGAAAAGGAATATTAAGGGAGACAAAATTCAGTGGTAACATGAATTATTGTAAATGGTATGGTATCAGCCAATTCGATTAATTAATGGAGGGGTTTTCTAAGAAGTATGTCTCGTTCCTAGCACTCGAAACAATGCTGATGTTACAATGACCTTGAGACATTTTATTAAATACAGGTATCGGTATAATAACAATGTGTACAGGATGTCGAAACACCTCGCAAAGACAAAAACAAAGCGGTTGCAATTTCATTAATCAAAACAGGGAAACTGATTACTGCATAAGAGGTATTTAATTGATCAGATAACGTATATTATCATAATTATCATAACAAAGGAGTTTCGGCGAATTTGAAGCTTAGAAATTCACATTCTTATTGTAATGAAAAATGTTTCTTACATCTGTAGGTTTAGTGCTGGTCCAGATGTTAATGTTCATCCATGAAAATCCACTTTTTTAAGCATGAACATTATTCTATCGCTTAAAAGATGGCAGTTTGCTTGTGTAATTGTTGTTATATAAGTATGCAAACACTAATGAATAAAACTGAACAATGCCTTCGACTTTAAAAAGCATATTAAAAAGAACAGCAAGATATAAAGTAGAATACATAACAATATATTGTTTTTTCAATATTGTTTTGTTCACCAGGCCACTGAGATCTTTGGACGAGTGTGGTATGGTGTATGCCAACAGTGATGAAAAGTCAAGCCAAAAGATTTGTCCATTTGTATCAATAATTGATATAATCCTTTGAACCTAAGAAGGTGTACCTCTATAAGATTACAGAATGTTTCTTTGTAGGTAAGCTTGAGGAATTTGGCATGAACGTTATTTATTGATTTATAGAAAGACATATACTATGTGTGTGCATAATATTATGGTAGATAGTACTGTTACCGTTTTAATGTTGGCATTGAAAACAGGTTTCCTGCTAAATTTATGTATTTCTGTTTCAAAAAATATTAAAAGTCATAATATACAATTATGGACTTCAGGTGAGGTCTATCCCTGATTTACGGACCTGGTCTGAACAATATTCACAGAGGTCGAAGGCTGAGGTGAATATTGTTCAGACCAGGTCCGTAAACCAGGGAGAGCCCGAAACTGAAGTCCACAATGGTTTCATTATATGACATTTTACAATGAGATTAATAATTTTTCAAGTCATAAACACACGGATGGCATGGACCATTTTGGAATGACAGAGTGAAACACTTCAAATACAAAATAACATACACACAAATTTGATTTCAAATTCAATGCATGTGATATTTAATTTCAAGTAAAATCGACATCATCAATACTCACATAGTTCAGAATTTGATGAGATAATTCATTTATAGTTGAATTCAGTAGTGTGATTGGTAACAGAATCATAGACTTGCTCGGAAACTACCTAGGGCTATTTTTAGTAGCGGTCTGTAACACTTTTCTATTTATAGGTCGAGGTCTGTAACACATTTCTATATAAAGAACGAGGTCTGTAACATATTTACAAACTCGTCACATGACGTCGCTCCTCCAATCAGGGCTGGGAATTAGCACCAGTCATATAATAATATGTATTACAGTCCGTCAATATGCTTCTGGATTCCACATGTAACCAGGAGGTTCTGGCATCCCAATCCCTGTAGATGTTTTCTTTGTGCGACGTTTTACCTCTTTCGTAATTATATAAATAGGTGAGCAACGCGGAATAAGAAGAAGAACGCAGAACAATTTAGAACCCCTTTTCCCTTTCTGTTTCTAATACAACAGTGAGCGTTAGAATAGGCACTATGACTTACCTTATAAAATCACATCTGCAAAAATACAACCTGAGTTCGAAAGCATTAATTCACAACCACATACAGTATATAGAATTAAAATATATATGTATAATGAATGTGAGAACATATTTGTTTAGCTGATCATATGACGCACTAAATTTGAATATATTTCCATATTTCAACGTATAAACACAGTACAGTGCAATCGAAAATATAAATTTGCACCAACGCTGATTATTTGGAATGTATTTCAACGAAGATAAATATACAGCTGGCATTCCTATTTTTTTCTGTTGTATTCCTGCTAACTTTTCATAAATGTTTGGACTGATTTTTTTTTCTTGATTTGTCAAGTACAGGAAAAAACAAAGACGATCAGATAATTCAGCAACATAAATTGAGGAGAAAAACAAGCAAAAAAGGGAGACCATGACCCGCAGATCCAGGATATGTGTTATTGTGTCTCACGTCAAATCCAGAAAAGTATCACTGGTGACGTCAGTAGCCTGTGACGTATAACATCACCACTGTAAAAACTCTTCATTTCCTTGTTATTTTTTGCTTTTACACGACACACTTTGTTGAATCAAGATATACTTTGTTGTATAGTGGGAAATGGATCTCAGACACCGTCAAGTAATACTTTGCCGGAAGGCATTATTAAACACTATTTACTTAACTATTCACATACCTGTATTGTGTAACGCAATGATAACAACATTGCTATCGGTATCCTCCCTCAGTAGTTTATAGATTAATATTGAAACTATCTCAGTCTTTTTATTATATTTGAAACAGTAGTTATCAAATATGTTAAAAAGAGAACATGCCAAAAACTAATTAAGGAAAAAATGTAATTTCCCTTTCTCCAAAAATTATATTAGTTAATACAAAAAGGTATAAAGTATATATATCGAGTAACACTAATTGTGGTTTAAGCACCTAGCCATGCCCTGACTCCCAATAGAAACCTCCAGACCTTCAGGAAGACCCCTTCATTATCAGTGATAGGACCCGCAATACAAAAACAAAGCCATTGCATAATACATTCTGCCAGTGGCAAGCTTATCGAGTGTCTCAGTAGCATAAATAAAACACATACACACGAGATAACATTTGACGAAAGACGAGCAGACACACAGGGATAAATAAATTAACTACATGTGTTAGAGATGTCCGATAGTATTCACCTCCTATCGTGGAACAATCTCTCACAATTGGTGAACATGTCTGTTTATTCTTGCACACAAAGTCGAACAAACTAGTAGTACAATGGTTACATGACAGATCGTGCGAAGGGCCTGCACTTGGTGTTTACTGGGCGAACACGATATACTCTATCTTGCCTGTCTATATCACCGATGTCTGCTCTGATTGGTGTCCCCGTAAATACGCCATTGTCACTGGTTGGCTATCTAGTACATCGGGTACACGTGTATGTGTGGTCCACCAGCCCTCATGTCAGTATACACAATATTGCCGATAAGGCGCATACTATAGGTTAGATAAAATATTGCAATGCATTTTAAAGAAGACAAACCTCACACTGTCATACAATATACATATACATTTTATACTTTTATGATAGAGTATCAGATTGGTTGGAAATGTATTATTTAGTTTGTAACAGATGATAGATATTAATACATTATCAGAAGTGTAGTAATATACACGTGTAAGTAATGATGGAGAATAAAACAGACGGAAAAGGTTTTATTATAATTTACAGGAAGCGTTAGAATACGTAGTATCTACAGTTTATCGTTATCTCTCCGAGCAGAGTCAATATTAAATAGATGTTACTATTAATTATACTGTGAGATTTGCACAATATGGGAAATACAGCAAAACTTATTATTTTCTCGTATAGCAGTTCTCGTATATGGCAAGTTTTGTGTATGGACATTTTCGAGGTTTGACCCAAATATTCGTATTGAGGAAATGTCGCTTTAACATAGCTACTGCAATAAATGTCAAAATATTTTTATTAGAATTTTCTCAAATTGATTTCAAAATGAAAAATTTTCAATTTAAGATTTCGAATTTTCTGAAATTATTGAACATTTTTAACATTGTAGGTGTAATTACAACATTAACCTCTCAGCGTACCTTACAACTTCTCACATATTCATGTAGTTCATGATTCTTCTAAGAGCTACAGTTTTAATATGGTCGGTAAAACTCTTGTATGTCATACGTATGTTAAAACGCATATATTAAGGTAAAAACCACCAGATAATAAAAGTCTGCTAAATCATTTAGCCTGAGTCCTACATGACATTCATAGTGTACGTATATGATATTACTATGCACGTGAGTATAGCACACACGTGATGTTCCTTCGTGATGTTTAACACATGTTTTGTGATATGTTTTGTACTTCACGTGTGAACTTAGATGTGTATATGAAATGCTGTAAGTACATTATTATACAACATGTCAGGCGATGCACGTGTAATACAAAACGCATCATGTTGCAATCATGTACTACAGACATTATCAGAATGCGCACACATGTATTGTGACATCGCCATAGCAACACACATCACATTGTCCTGTCATATGTGACACAAGCTGGAAAGCACGTGTTCAACACGTGTTAGTAAATAAGTACGCAGAATGTCTGTAACACACATGCTTTACCTTCATTTTCCTCATGATCATTATTTGGCTTTTGTTGCTATCGAGGAATTAACCTACAGTAAGCTGTGTTACAATTCACATATATTCATCTAAGTTGGCAAAACTTATCATAGTGATGACCAACAAAGAAGTGTATCTTTCTGTTTGTAATTATTTTGAAACTATTTGTGTAAACTTTATCTTTATCTACAATCCGCCTACATGTATGATAGTAGATTGTCAAATATGATTAAAAACTTGTTGTGTTTTGACCGACATATTTTTCTTAAATTGACCTGAAACGTCATGGTGGGTACAATAATCACTTCTTTTCCCGAACCACCCAGTTTTACTTGTGGTTTATTTTTGGAGTTTAAGGTGTTTCGGTATCACCCAATTTTACTTGTGGTATATTTTTGGAGTTTAAGGTGTTTCGGTATCACTATCCTAGCAGTATTGTTATCTCTATCCATTAACTTAGTGTCCTAATTTTGTCCTTGTGTGTTATTACTTATTTATATATACATAAATATAAATATGTTTTTTTTTCTATAGGATATCATGTAACTGAACATGGATACATAATCGAGGACCCTTGCCATGGCTAAAGGTTTACCGTATGGCATACATCAGTTTAAACATGTCCCCCAAATATGTAACCTTTGCGAAATACGGGATCAGTTAATATAAACATAAACAAAATTATTCGAATCGTCTTACAGCCTGCCACTCTTATATTTCATAATTTGATACCTTACTACCGGATTTTGGCAAGCCTTAATCGCCTTTTTTTTCTATTTTGCATTGTACATGTATTTATAACTGAAACAGAGTTAGTGCGTAGAAGAGTAGTGAAACTTACGTTAAAGTACGGACACATAACATCACGTAACATAGCGTTACATATATCATACACTACTTTCATTCTAAACTGAGTAACCGCATTTAACGTATGTCCAATGTAAAATAATTAAAATACATATTATTGATACATATTATAAATACATATTATAAATACATATTATAAATACATATACATCACACATCATGGGATATATTTGTTAGCAACCGGATTTAATTGCCTAATAAACGTTACAAAATGTGCATTCCAATCCATAGATACAAGTCAAAACCTTATACTTGTTAGCATTAAGTGGTTCATTACATTTTAATGGCAAGACAATGGTGAAATAAATGACACCCTCGACTCGAACGATTCAGGACAGTTATGACATAGGGACTAAGGCACATTTGTTTACGCATCAGTATGTTATTATCCCCATCAAATGACGACGTTGGGTCCTAGATAAACGAAACAGCTGTATGGTGCAATTTATTTAATTTTTGGTTTTTATTTGGAATACGTACCAGTTTTTAGATATAATTAACTCATTCACCCCTGAAGACATATTTGAACTCTTCCAATTCAAAGGTTGGACTAGTGCAATATAAAATTTCAGGGGTGAATGAGTTAATGTTCTGTATGTGTTTTGTTCATCTTTCTTAAAAGTAAATTGCCATTATTTGCTTTAAGAATCACATACAGTTACAGACACTGTTGAAATCATCAGGACAAAACCGTTAATTATCGAACTGGTGATTAGTTACTTCATGTAAATATATTGTTGATATGAATGTCATAAAGCAAAGCAGGTTGACAAAATAGAGATGTTGTTGAAATTATAATACATATAGCAGCATTGTCACACAATGACAAAATATACAGCATCGTCATCACACCGGGACAGAAATAGCAATAAGAACTTACATTTGTAAAATATAAATAAAAGGAAAAGGGCAGTAGGTGGAGGTGAGGAGACATCAAACCTAATGGAAAGACATGGGTGATAATCTAAAACAAAAGTCATGCTGTATATACATGTATAACTGATAAGTTAATTGAAAACCGTACCGAGTCCAAATGTGCTTTCGTTATAACCTGAATTAGTTAGGATTAGGTAATTTGCTATTTGCAATGTGTTCATACGTTTGAAACAAGAGGAGGAAGTATCATAGAGCTTTATATTTGATTCAATGACATTATCGCTCTATCTTTAAATGCCCACAATCATGCCAGTATCTCCTTTATTTGATTCGCAACAAAAAACAACTACACGTAACATCAGATATATATACATTCAAACAGACAGTAGAATTGCTTATATATACATATCAATATTAATTTTCATCACATAATTCTAATCACCACGAATATGCAGTGAGTAGTTTTTTTTCATATATATATATATATATGAAATATGAAAATGTATGTTAAATATATATTAATTCACATGACCTCACATTTTCAAGATAAATTGTTTACTATAAGTAGCCTTTGGTTACAAGCCAACCGAGGGGATATGCGATAACATCAGCATATTTTATAAGTGGTTACTGGGTTTTTTATTTATGTATTTTATTTCGTAATATTGTTTCAAAGAAACAGTTTATCTTTGTTATATATTGTGATATGTAAGTGTTTGTGTTTATGTCTTGAAAAAAGAGGAAGATTGCCCTTAAATTGGACAAATACCTTTGTCTAAAATATCGTTGTCACTGCTTTGCTCATATATATATAAATATAATGTAAAGTGACGTCAGAGTAAGTCGTAAGGAAGGGTCAGAGGAGGTAACAAAAATCAAAGAAATCGGTGTGTAATGTGTATATAACATGGCGCTGACGGCTTGTCGATACACACCTGGGGTTGCGTATGCTTACACCGTATTAAATACAACTGTGTAGCTACAGATGTTTCCCCCTAATCCGACCCATATATAGCACCAATATGTCAGATCTGTCCAGTTACAACACCAATATGATTAGGGATTGGCGTTTGATCGATATGTTTTTAAATCGACATTACCATAAACTCAGTCAATTTGCAGAGAAAGTGACGTCATGACGTCCTCAGTACCCCGCGCGCTGACGAGTGGCTCTGACACTTGGGTGGTATGACCCCCACCACCCTTGCAATTAATATTTCACAGATTCTGTGTAAAGGGACACGTCGAATTGAATGGTATGTGTTGTTGCGATATGTAAGCATGATAGCTAATGATTCGCTTGCTTGGTCGCACAACAAAACACTATCCACCCGATCAGTTGTATGACAACCGCTACACTACCTCGCATTGTCGCTCCCCGCGCTGATCGCCTAACGTACGTACAACCCCGGAATGGGGCACCTGCTTACCAGCACGGAGGTGTGATCCTCGGGCGGCCTCTCGGTACCCGATACACAATCCTAAGATACCATCTAAGTACTGTTGTTTCTTAATATTATTTGATATAAACAAATAAAAAGCGGTCGACTGTTGAAGCAGCATGGCAGGACACCCACACAAGCTTGTTACATTGCCAATCTAGATTCAGAGACAAATGTCAAGATTTATCCTAAACATGACACAAGCTGCCTACATCCACCCGATACAAAAAAAATGCATATCATTTTAATTATCAAAGTGGCTCTGATTTCAATCCGACTTGTAGCGTAAAGCGAGCCTAAGTTTTGACTTATGAGGTGGCGATGATTGACAGTGACGCAGTGTCATTAGGGGCCTGGAAGGACACCAGGGGGCACTGACCACACACTATCTACGGGTGTCATTAATCACAACTATCTTGCTACTGACTGAGGATTATTATAACGTGTTTACACCTAGACCACCTGAGTGTAAACCGTTCTGAACGATTTGCAGGGGCGTGTGTCCGATACTCTTCCACGCAACGTGCCTGAGTCAGCTGATATCGGGAACCTCCCGACCAGCTATCTGACTCAGTCGGATAAATTCCGGATTCCATGCCCGTCTCCCGTCCTCCATTGTCGCTACCTTACCGCGGTACATTTTAAAGTTTATAGACGAGGTCATTTAAACCCCGATCAATGGTGATGTACATTTGATTGCCCGATGTTAGATCAGGCCTCGGTATGTGGTCCACGTATTTCTCGTGATCCAACAATGACTTAGCGACCACTAGATGCACCGGGCCCCCATCACAAAGAACAGCTAGAACCGTGAAACGCTCTTATTCTCTTCCTATGCACTTACATGTCTTATCTGTGGAGTAAAGGCCTAATCGTTTTTTATAAAAGGGATTTAATTTTAGCATTCTATTTATCTAAACATTGCTTGCAATCTTTGAGGTGGATGGGTTGAACAAATCTATTCACAAATAATGACTTGGCCTATTATGTTCGATATGCTTAAACTACATTACCGGGGAATGTTCGTGCCAGGAAATATCATTTGAAATTTAAATACATGTTGATTACACTCTCAATTCGTATTAACGGAGTATCCGTGGACACACAACAGACAAGGGCGATGTACTAATGGAAAACATTTAAGAATTTCCGTTTTGCCAAATGTTATTGAATGTTTCGTCTCATGTTTAACACTATCGTACATTTAGGTATCTGTATAAGTGACAAAGTGGAAATGTCTTCACTTTTGCAGATTCATTTTCACGAGTACATAAACCGCCACAATCAATTAGCGCTATCGGTATGTTTAAGACGTTATCGTCAATTAATGTTCATCCGGTATTTCAACGGGAAAATAGCAATGTGTAGATATATCATTTCTTCTATCAGGTCTTAGGTGCTATACTACAAATAAATCTTAAAAGTGTGTTGTTTAATTTCCACTCAAATCAGGAAACAAAAACAGAATGTATAACATTTTATTTTAGTGTAAGGTGCTTTAGAGTATATCTGAGATAGCCGTGGTCGAGGAGGAGCGTGTCGGATTCGTGTCGATCTGTTTCCTCTCACAGCTAGGTCTTTGATGTCTCATTCCAGATATTTTTTGCATATCTGTCTCACTCCGTTATCTGTTAAATCACTTGTCTGTCCGATGTAATACAAACTAATAATAAAGAGATAATTCTGCTTTATTTAAATCCCAAATCTTTTAACATTAGTGTAATGTCCCAGCCCCCTGCCATTAATCATAGGCTACTTAGTGAGGCTGTAGACCAGAGGTTTAGGAGGAGACCGTCTATCGGGGGTACGCTGTACATACCGCACGTAGAGAATTCAAAACATTTCTAAATATATCCTCACGTTATTCATTAGGTGATATAACACCAGGCCATGGCTATGAAAACCACACAAAGATTTGTAAGTTTAACTACCAAGGTAAATGACAAATAGTATCTAATCCTCTGTTTATGTTATACAGAAAAAAAATACTTCAGATAAGAAGGATGAAATGGAAAAAAACTCACACACACTAGAACACTACGTAAGACAAGCACTAAATATAATATTTTAATAATAAACCTTTGCTATTGTGTCTTCTGCTGATGCTGTGGTGTTTTACTGTTTTTACAATTTTCATATTGTAGCTAACAAAAAAAAGGTGAAAGATATTACAAAAAGGATAGCCATTCAATTTCCCTCATAACGGTTTTATTATGATTCGAATTGTTTAGAAGTGAGATGGAGTAGACAAATAGAAATTAATTGCGTTGAATTGATCGACTGCAATATATACATTGTATTAAGGTGTAATTAACTAAACGACGTTATTTCCTTTGAGACATAACGCATTCAATACTCATTGCTGTCTCACAGGTTTTAACGGGTCAAATAGTTAAATGTCCATGTAACGTCCATACTTCTCGTTTTAAATAATTAATATACATAAATAACAACACTTGACATTAAATCAATTTTAACAGGCCAGCTGATCATTGTATTGATGTCCATGTCAACATGTGTATATAGAAAACCTATGTTATACCATACATATGATAGGAAAATGTTGAAATCAATAAATTGTAAAATTCTGGACAATCGCTCAGAGTATGGTGCCATACTGGTATAATATAGTTGAAGATAAGTTACATATTACATGTTACATGACGGCTGTCACATGATCGCTCAGGAATTGCTTATCAGGGGTTCATAGTTTCGATTCCACGGGGCTCATGATCGCTTCCGTTTATTGATGTCCACTATGGTATGAATTAATAAAGAGCTTATTCATTGATGTAATAGTATATTATACCTACAGCCATTTAAACTTTCATCACATGTGGAAATCTTAATGTAATCTAACAGTAACCCTTTACAGAAACGTTTGTCAATCATACAGGTGCCGTCAGATACCTGGATGCTGGAAGAAGTACGTTAATTGTAAAATATCCGTTATGTTGATTAAATATTCCCTCCAACAAAGTGCTGTCATAAACAAATTTCGATTTGCTCAAAATTGAATAAAGAAATAGTTATCTTGGTTTAAACTTTGTTTTATTCAAATTTTGTTTGACAATACATCGAAGTATATGTTTTATAGAACAGAAAAAGGAAACAACAAAAAACAAGTGTCGTGACACTTATGTAAATTTGTTACCTGCTTAATAATCAACTTTTCAACACTAGCTACAAGAATGAAGTAATATGTACAATAGAATAATTACCGGAATAGGGGAGGGGGTAATGGATTGGATATGCAGTAGAAACCAGGAATGAATAACATATCAATATACATATGATATGATATGCAATGAGTATGTATAAATAGTTATCTTCACAAGTCCTTACTCCACCCACGCTCTTATGGTAGTTAAGAACCGAAAGCAAAATTATTACAACAACAGGAACAGCGCAGATATTAAGCAAAATGACGTCTTGAGCCCCTACCCTACCAAGGTGTTCCATAAAGGGGATCTGCATGCCAAATGTGGCCAGGTCAAGGCCAGGCAAGTATATTTGGCAATTTTCAACCATTTTGTATATTTGTGTCCAATTTGTGAGATAATATAGTGACTTGAGAAGTTGCTTTTAATAAGGTGTGGATCGTGTTTGTGGAACAATTACCATAATGTCATGTCGCGAAACAGACAGTAGTTTGGATGAATTGTGGCAGGGATTCCATGTTGGCGGTACGTATAGTGGGCGGGGTCGCTCAAATACGCCTTGTTGAAACACAAGGGTGGTGTTGTCACCTATTCCTTCTATCTTTGTTCTACACACCCCCGTCTGTTATCGGGTTTACATTCCTACCACTGATGCACACTCCTCTAGCGCTAACAACATTAATGTAACCATAAACATTCGCGTGAATGTTTACATGGGTATCACACCATCTCTCACCATCCGACATATCATAAATAGTCTTAACACAAACCTACAAGGATACAAATTTATCTCATTCAAATTCTGACCTAAAGAATGTACATATAAATTCTTATCTAACTAGACACAACTATCTACTAATGCTGATATTCCCTTTAGCTTCGTGTTTAAGTAATGACAATTGTTTTCCTTGTTGAGAGATAACATTTAGCTGGAGTTTGTTAACCACTGAAGGAATGTACAATGTAACACGTGTTCCCAAGTTTAACACATAATATATAAAATGACTATACTTACTTTCAAACACTAAATACATTTACACGTGATCTCATTTTCATTGGCATCCGCCTTTTTATCATTAAATCATCATTTTGAAGGAATGTTTATTCAGAAGGTAAAAGGACATGTGATGTTGCGGTTCGATATTCAGTGATTTTTAATTTAGAATACTTAGAAATAACCGCTTAGCATACTGCACAACATTAGCATCATCTATATGAACACTTTGGACGTTAAACGAATCTTCTATTTCACAATGGTATAAACACAAATATAAGTAAACACATAGCTCGTAATTTCAAGTAATTGGCACGCGGTAGATACAACAAATTGTCCAATTAAATTAACGAATGTTTGGCATCACCACTTAACCCCTTTCACATATCAGTATTACATAAACAATGTTACGCTACATTAGCGTATATTCTGTAATTTTTTACCCTTTGTCACAATGACATGTATATATATTAGACGCATTATGCGTTTCTTAAATCTTCTAAAATGCAGCATGAGAATTTATGCATTGCATGATATTTAGCCAACTTTTTATTTTCCAATACACGTGTGACATATTTTATTGTAAGCCTGTGTGATATCACATACCAATATATCTGTGATATGTATTACGTAGTTTTGTTATTGGATACACGATGCAGGAGTGTGTTGTTGTTTTTTGTTTTTTGTTTTAAAGATAATACAATGTTTTATTACCTGTGATATGTTACTTAATTTCTTATGTATGTACGTGTATGTCATATCCATGTTGTAAATATTGTACATTTTATGTCGACCACATGTGAGACGAGTCATTGACTCAATGTGTTATCGAATTTAAATAAAGTCTATTATCATTATTATCATTATCATTAATATATAATTAATTGTTTTATTATTTATTCCGAAATCACCGCTAACTAGTCGTGTTTCAGTTTCAAATATACAGGAAGGTTATACAGTAGGTCTCCTCCAGACCCTCACAACTCCTAACACATTCCTCGGAGTGTTCACGACGGGTGTTCGGATGAAATATATGTCGGCAATGCGATAAAATCCTGATGAGAACCTAGAGTGGTGAATTAGAATTCACGACACAAGCACTGGAATACTTTATCCGTGGTTTTGACAAGTGACATTGCGGTGTACAACAGCTCTGATTAGGACCAATAGGCACACAACCCTGCCGGCCTAACACATAAGTAATCTTCATAGCACATAAACTCTACAGACGTAAGTGGTACGGTGTCTGAACGTTCTCAACACTTGACAGCGATTTCTGTTGCTGACAGGAAGTGAACATATAAACTAGACCGGAAATAGAATTCAAGGCACGTTCTGATGGCTAAACAGTTACTGTTGTTTTTTCGAAAACAAATTTTATTATGTAGATTAATGTTGAATCACACCAACATGTGTGTTGAACAAGTCCACTAAGTCTCACCTTGCCTCTCCCTTAATGTTCCTACACGTAACTTGAACCACATCAGGTTACCGGACTAGGAGTATTTTCAAGATTTATGTTTACAGTCAGAAAGTAATACACAAACGTATCACCGCAGGATGATCCGCATTGATTCTGTGTATCAGCTTGTCCCACCAGACAGTACCATAGACTCTAGAAATATTTTAAAATAATCCACATGGGCTTCAATCAGTCAGTGCTAAAATTGCCAAACTGACATATGCATGGTAAATAGATATTCTGTTAACTGTACTTATTGTAACTTATCTATACAATTAATTATGAATTCTAATATTAATCGACGTACGTAAGAAAAAGACTTGACATTTATACATTTACTACAATTTCACCAGTAAAATATCAGGAATTATCCATTTAATAAAATTTGCTGTCTTCACTGCAGTGAAGATGTACGAAACGCGTGAAGATATCATTTTAAATATTGTCCAATCAGAACGGTACTTGCTATTTGCAGCGTAGATTTTCACTTTGAAGTTCAGATAAAATGACGTCAGAATAAGTGGTTGTTTTATTACATCTTTGCAACATACCTTATGATTTTTACATAACAACACAATTGATATCTTTTTGGTTAGGAAATCTTACCAGACAATATCACCAAACGGCAGAATTGCTTTGAGTAACTCATTCAAAATGGTGCTCTGCCTTGTTGCCAAGTGTGACGTCATTAGAACTTTGCGTCAGATATAATGTATTGCGCTACTGATTCCCGCCCTTTCGACTCTTGAAAAATATCGATATTCTCTCATACCCGTGTGTGTGATTTTTAATGGGAAACCATTAGATACCTTCTGTAAATAAAGAGCTGATTTAAATAATTAACTTAAAATAAACTAAAAATAATTAAATTATATAAAATGAAATAAAATGTGATTTAATAAATAAAAATATGCAAATGTAGTTTTTTGAAATTCAAAAAGAGTATTAAATTGTAAGAAATTCAAAACAAAGAATGAAGAGAGGATACAAAACTGTTTATATTCAAGATTTTCAAACTTTTTATTTACACTCAGCCACACTGTGTGAAGCAAGAGGTCACATGTATATGATACATTTATACAACCCTGGATAGACATGTCTGCGCTTGCATCATTTACTCTTTTCACCACTTTACAAAATACTGTACTGGACTTTGAATCAGTGGTAGAGTTATTAGTTGAGAGTGGACCAAACGCAAGCAGTCGTCAAATTATGAATGAGCTGAGGAAATGAAAGAATATAAAAAACAGCAAAAATGATAAAAATAAATAATATCAAAATAAAGAAATATCGACAAAGATATAAACACGTATTACTAATCTGCTAAAATGTGAAAAATATATCACTAACGTAATGGAACATCAACTGAATGTCTGCAAACATATACCAATCCACTGCAGATCGCTTTAATATCAGCACACATATACCCATACACTACAGATCACTTTAATATCATCAACCAAATACCCATCCACTGCAGATCACTTTAATATCAGCACACAGATACCCATACACTACAGATCACTTTAATATCAGCAAATATATACCAATCCAATACAGATCACTTTAATATCAGCACACAAATACCCATCCACTACAGATCACTTTCATAGAAGCAAACATATACCCATCCACTACAGATCACTTTAATATCAGCACACAGATACCAATCCACTACAGATCACTTTAATTTTAGTAAATATATACCCATCCACTACAGATAACTTTAGTATTAGCAAATATATACCCATCAAATACAAATCACTTTAATATCATCAAACGAATACCAATCAACTACAGATCACTTTCATATCAGCACAAAGATACTAATCAAATACGGATCACTTTAATATCATCAAACATATACCAATCCACTACAGATCACTTTAATATTAGCAAATGTATACCCATCCACTACAGATCATTTAAATATCAGCAACTATATACCAATCCAATACAGATCACTTTAATATCATCAAACCTATACCAATCCACTACAGATCACTTTAATATCATCAAACCTATACCAATCCACTACAGATCACTTCAATATCAGCACACATACACCAATCCACTACAGATCACTTTAATATCATCAAACCTATACCAATCCACTACAGATCACTTTAATATCAGCACACAGATACCCATACACTACAGATCACTTTAATATCAGCAAATATATACCCATCCACTACAGATAACTTTAATATTAGCAAATATATACCCATACACTACAGATCATTTAAATATCAGCAACTATATGCCCATCCAATACAGATAACTTTAATATTAGCAAATATATACCCATACACTACAGATCATTTAAATATCAGCAACTATATACCAATCCAATACAGATCACCTTAATATCATCAAACCTATACCAATCCTCTACAGATCACTTTGATATCAGCACACATATACCAATCCACTCCAGATAAATTTAATATCAGCACACATATACCAATCCACTACAGATCACTTTAATATTAGCAAATATATACCCATCCACTACAGATCATTTAAATATCAGCAACTATATACCCATCCAATACAGATAACTTTAATATTAGCAAATATATACCCATCAAATACAGATAACTTAAACATTAGCAAATATATACCCATCCAATACAGATCACTTTAATATCAGCAAATATATACCCATCCACTACAGATAACTTAAACATTAGCAAATATATACCCATCCAATACAGATCACTTTAAGATTACAAATATAAACCCATCAAATATAAATCGCTTTAAAATCATCAAACAGATACCAACCACTACAGATCGCTTTAATATCAGCACACAGATACCCATCAAATATAGATCACTTTCATATCAGCACACATATACCCATCCACTACAGATCACTTTAATATCAGCAAACATATACCCATCAAATATAGATCACTTTAATATCAGCAAACATATACCCATCAAATACAGATCACGTTAATATCAGCAAACATATAAACATCAAATACAGATCACGTTAATATCAGCAAACATATACCCATCAAATACAAATCACTTTAATATCAGCAAACAGATACCAATCAAATACAGATCACTTTAATATCATCAAACATATACTCATCAAATACAGATAACTTTAATATCATCAAACATATAAACATCCAATACAGATCACTTTAAAATCATCAAACATATAACCATCCAATACAGATAACTTTAATATTAGCAAATATATACCCATCCACTACAGATAACTATAATATTAGCAAATATATACCCATCAAATACAAATCACTTTAATATCATCAAACATATAACCATCCAATACAGATAACTTAAATATTAGCAAATATATACCCATCTACTACAGATAACTTTAATATTAGCAAATATATACCCATCCACTACAGATAACTTTAATATCAGCAAACATATAACCATCCAATACAGATAACTTAAATATTAGCAAATATATACCCATCTACTACAGATAACTTTAATATTAGCAAATATATACCCATCAAATACAGATCACTTTAATATCAGCAAATATATACCCATCCACTGCAGATCACTTTAACATCAGCAAATATTTACTCATCCAATACAGATCACTTTAATATTAGCAAATATATACCCATCCAATACAGATCAATTAAATACATGATAACATAATATAAAATTACTGCAAGTCAACTAAAACGCAGCATATACGTAAACCTTATTTATGGAATCATCTTAATACGGCAAACATATACCCACCCCTTACAAATCATTGATATATCGGCAAATATATAACCACCCTTTTCAAATCATCGACATATTGTCAAATATACAGTAGAACTGCTAATCAATTAAATTGCAAAACCTAATACTTCAATTAAATTTCATGAAAATATACTAAATATACGCAACTCTAAACGTACGTAAAGTTAATTAGTTAGCATTGGCAAACAACAAAACAAAGTTATTTCAATAGTTACAAACATAATTTATTATTCCGGTAATGTTAATAAATGTAAAAAACAGCAAACATCATACAAATGTACTGAATGAGGTTATCAATTAAATATCGGCAAACATCCTAGGGATATACTGCAAATCGATTTATTTCCACTGATCAGTAACTGTGGAAAATTGTGCATATAGTGTTGGTCGAACTTGTATTTGCAAAATAAAAATTGAACTATTTATTGTATATATATATACTGACTGAGATTATTGTTATTGTTACATCTGTTAAACTGTAGAGCCGTACATATATATTTTACCATGATTACATTTCCACTGCACCAGAGCCTAAATGTTTCTACTGGACCCAATGTATGTTATTTCCTTAAATGATTACGTGTGTTGTCGTCAATGAAACTATAATGATGGAACAGCTCACCAAACCCTCCAACTCATTTGAGACATCATCATACCTCAGCCTACACATGTACCTGTAGCGAAGAGCCTAGCGTCCCACTGACAAGTATGGAATCGTGTTATTATAAGATGCTTGTAACAATGTTCAGTAGTCATAGTGATTTCACCAATACTTGCAGTAAGTACATTGACTATGTAAGCTTCATAGCGGATGTACATAAATGTAAATGTGTCTATTGTAGGGAAGTAGCTTTGCGAATGAATGAACATTTTAATATAAAAAGCATCTACAATATGTTGGCAAATAGAGACTGTCGCATATTACGGTGTTATTTCAATACATACCTATTGACAATTGTCCTGGTTTGATTGTTTCAATGTCAGATTATTAAAGTCGGCTGTAAGGAATGAGACTACAACTCTAGCGAGATGGTTCAGACGTCATCGAAATTTTACTGACACTATAATCATGGCGTTTGAGATATACCTATAATTTCATTTTTTGAAAATCTAATTAAAACGTCAAGACAAAACTGCATCAATTTATTGACAAATCAATAAACATACACGTATTTGTGTTAAGTTACACCCTGGTCAGAACTATAATCGTATAATTGCAAACAGCTGTGCATACAAGTTAGTAAAATACGTTACCGCGCCTTTTGCTGTTGAGTTTTAACTTCACGCTATAATATTGAGTTGTTAGTTTGGTGTCTGCAGTCCTGTTCAGAGTTACATGCTTTCACGCCGAATATGTTGTTTAATGCTAAATTACAAGGTATTGAGCAACATTGTTCAAATTAAAAACTGGTGACTTATAACAGATCACATTGACTACTAAAACTGTGTAAATTATGACGTATTAGTACGCAAGCAGACAGCATGTTCAGGATGTGACGTGATTTCTTTGTCATACTTAACTAATCTGTCTCCATGCTCCCGGACCCAGTTTAGGAAGTCTCATCAACTTAATGACATACCGTGTAAAATGTCCAACGCAACTGTTTTATAAAATGCCTTAAAACATTGGAATGTTTGTGTGAATACAGCCTATAGTAGCTCATTTCTGATGCCAGAATATTCATTTTCTAATTTTCGTTCCATCGGTTTTGAAAAATTCTTGATTTGATTTGGTTCTTCATGTATTATCAAGCTTATGTTGGACTCGATTTGACTGAATGTTCGGTTGTTTTTTTAAATAAGCACATGTCATTTTAGTTCGTTTTAGCAGTTTAAGATTAATTACTCACATGCAATGCCCGATAACATCGTTAATTACCCCATATTTTATTTTAAAAGGTTTAATACATAAATATTTATTGTAAATAATGTTCCGTCACACTATTAGCCAGATTTATTCATGAAATGATATGAAATAAGTCATATATAATTATAACGTATTAAGTTATTGAAGATGTATAAGTTGTCATACCAATTCATTTTACATTAGTACCGATTATAAGCAGTAAATATAGCATGTGTTGATCAATTATAGGACCCTACCTTTGACGCCTGTACATAGGAGAGTCACTTAAGTACAACAGGTCACATTCATTATGATTACGTAACCTTCCCATCTCTTACCAAAAGATTTCTATATCGAGAAACATATAAAACACTGAGTATCAATTCCGTAGGATGGTTCGAACAGTACTAATTAATTATTCACCAAAGGTACCGTTCATGATTGACACTCAAATAAATCTGAGCTTAAATGTATCATTACCATTCAGTGGCCGGATGGCGCAGTGGTGATGCACTTGTCATTCATAAAAGTGGCCGGGGTTCGATTCCTCGATCGGAAATGAAAAGGTTTGGAGTCACCTGCCCAACCGGGTGGGTTTGCTTCGGGTACTCCGGTTTTCTCCTACATTAAAACCCCGCGCGCTAGCATCCGTGCCAGCAAGAGTGAGTTATGTAAGTTGTATTTATTGGTTTTATAGTTGTTTATAAAACAAATACAGATAATACATATATATGTACCATTCAGAGAAACACTGATCAGCAAAAACCATTTCTAATTTGTCCCCTCGATTCATATAGTTATATTTCCCTTTGTTTTGGTGTTTTCTAAGTTCTACTTGTAATTTTTTGTCTCGTTAATCCTCATTTCCTGTTGATGTCTTTATGTGACGACAATATGGTACATAATCTAGCATTACTCCGGTGGAAAATTTGCCATCAGATTCTAGGTATTCATGTGGAAAAAAATATGTCTGGTATAAGGTCGACTTTTATAGTTTACGAGGCTGAATTTATTGAAAAAAAATATCAATTACATGTACATCAAAAACTTGACAAGTCCTTCAATTTCACTTTCAGATATAACGACGATGTGCTTTCTTTCAATAACAGAAAATAAATTGACCACGTCAATAGAAGGTACCTTCATGAACTTGAAATTAAGGAAGTTACAGACTCTGTTACATCGGCCTTTTCCATTCTCTCTATCTTTCTTAAAATTGTGATCAACAGAGACGGCTTAATACTAAGCTGTACGATAAGCATCATGGTTTTGGAATTTTACCAGTCGTTAACTTTCCCTTTCTTCAGAGTACCATCCACATGCCTTTTTAACCAACGGTGTTTACATGTCGGAATTAGCTGGGAATTAAATATCTTGCTCCACATATTACAATTTGCGAGGTAGATGTCAACTGCTGACGGACAAATTACAATACAGGAATTCCTTTGATGTAGGTTAGCGACGAGTATGGAAGTGGTTTATTGATGCTATCATGATCTCATTTGGAAATCTTCTATGAAGGCCGATTTCTTTCCTCTTTACAATGTATTGTGTATTAAGGTTCGTTATCAATAACCCGGTACTCGACCTGATGACGTTAAATTATTCGACTTTAATCTAGTTTTACAAAGCGGGTGGCGTCGAAGACGTAGAAAACCATACCTGTACAACTGCACTTATTCTCCTTGTACTTCATATAAACTTTTGTTCTTATTTTGACCTAGGATGATCGATTTGAGGTTCGAGTGTCATTTATTTAGTCTTAAGACCAAATGAACTCAGACCGCAGAAGTTTCGTGTAAGTCTCTCTCTCTAAAAAAAAATCATTACAAAATTTGTATTAAATGTTGGTTGAAGAATGAGGAATGAGTGTGAAAATTAATACTGTAATTATTCTGTAATGATGAAAATGTTTCAAAAAATAAAATTATATAAAAAAGGCTGATTTGACATAAAAGTACAAAATACATGATATCAAATTTCTATTTCAAGTTTTCCGTGTGGAATTCCCGCTTTGTGTTTCTTTCTTTAAAAGATATCAGCGTTTATTTTCGAACATCGATATCAATGTGTAATAACACTATAAATACACATAGTTTTATGAGAAGTATTACCCTGAACTCGTCTACGATATGTAACGTTCGATCATGCTTGACAATGCCTTGTTTTAGTCATTTTTGTTACATTCTTTATGATGAAAACATGACACTTATGAATAAATCAAAAATGTTGATATATGTGTGAATTGTAATATTTCAACGATCGTCTCATATTGGTTCACTCCGATAGAAACTCATTATTTGTTTATATATAGTTGAAATGTTTAATGCCTCGTCTTAGTGTTTGACTCCGATGATATACATCATTATATGGCACTGTAATTTATAATCCTACCGCGTTCATATCAGCTATGAATGATATGAGCCCCGTTAGACGTCATCATGACGATAACGTCAGTATTGTTACGCTGGACAACACTGACCTTAACTGTAAGATTGCTGTTTTATCAATAAATCAATAAAATAAACACTTGTATGAAATATACAATAATTGAATTTAATGCCGAATTTTGAAAATGTGAACGTTCTAAGTTTTGCACACGCATGTTCAAGCCGTTATACAATGTTGACAGATTAACGCATTGATGAATTAGCGCACCGGAAGTATATACATAAGAAAACAATACATAGAAACTAGCGAAATCATAATTGAGCGCAAAAATCGCTAAAATAAAAATAACGCTTAAATAGGTACTCTTGCAGTAAATAAATTGAATTTTACATGCGCTAAAAAAATATCGAATTTGTCACGTTCCAGCTGGCATTCGAATTGACTATGAATGCCAGCTGAAAACTGCTCAATGCTTAAGAAATTCTCAAAATGTGTTGACCTATGTGTGAATTGTAATGTTTAATGTATAGTTCCGGTGGTCATGCTCTAATAGAAACTACACACGATTCCTCCGATAGTAATCTACGAGCGTCAGCCTCACGGGTACCTGAATAGCCAAGCATGCATGATACGTCTAGGTTATCGTGATAGAAACAATACCGGTATCCAAGGTCGGTGATAGAACCACGATTAATTAATTAAGGAAAAGATTTACAGTACATTTTTATTTTACCTTTTTCATTTTGAATTCAATTGTTTGATGAATCGTAATCAGTACACAACACAAATTTTACTTTGATTGAAAGTAATCAACAAACAATGAAAGTTAACTTTATTTCTGTATGACGTTCAGTACCGATGTACACATCAATTGTGTTCTTTATTTGGAAATACTATAGAATAATCAGATAAATATTGATGGTTGTACTTTTGTCTTAAGACAATACATAATACGTAGAAACTGACGAAATCAAACAGATTGTCGTATATACTGCCTATATAGCCCTAGTTATGGTAAGGTTTCATTCTGTTTGATTGCATGCTGATGTGTGTTTCATTTTCCGGGTGTGACTTCCACTCTTTGAAAAGCCGATGATTCTTTCATTTTATTTTCTGATGTTGTGTTTCTAGTAGTGTTAGCATTCACATGTTTCCTTTGTAGAATTCAGGGCCCGTACTCATAAAACCGTTCTCATGCTCATGCATGGACTCCGTGCTCAAACCAACTTTCTTGTAACTCGCTAAAACCATGTCAAACGATCAAAACGTCAAATATAAACATTGAAAACAGTTTTCTGCTTTAAGTCTGTTCAATGTTTTCCAAAATCATTCACTAAATATGAATGTCTTATAAAGTTATAGCCCGAATGAGAAATTCGGCTTGAGCACAAAATCCATGCTTGAGCATGAGAACGGCTTAATGAATACGGGCCCTCGTTTTATTTCCTGACGTTCGTTGTAAAATACATTCAATTACAAGTGTATGTAGGTATACTGACTTTAAAATCAGCTGTAGTTTACCAATTGTATACATTAAGAGACATCACTAAATTGATTCGCGGCAGAGAAAAACAATAATTGGTGTCCTATCACTTTTTTGATACCAGAAACTGTTATTACTTTTATAATTGTTGGGTCACATGGCGCAATAACATTTTGTTTTATAAAATGCACTCTTTGATTTCCACTCAAATAAAAAAATGATGAATGGATATTTAACAAACAAAAAAAACACCAAAAAATCTATTTGACAAAGAATAAAGCGTCTATCAGTATATACCTCATAGCTTCCCTGTATAAGTAACAAAATCACTCTCCTGCAATGATGAGAGAGAGATGATCTAGATGGCATCCTTGTAGCGTGGAGTCTCGCCTTGGCTATTACCATCGCCGATTCAATAATGCTTTGTTTAACAAAATATGATTTTGTTCTACTTTTTGTTGGACATAACCCCAACAATGCTCCACAGGCGAAGTGTCCCTACTACAAAGTGTATGTCATTTTTATTACAGATTAGTTTATTCTCTTGTTCTACAAATTGCTGCCTTTGTAATGCTATTCCTGGAAAAGATCTGGTTTAGCTTGAAGTATCGACGCCTTCGTCACTAAAATGAGGCAATTGTTGTCCTTGCCTGGAGGGTGTATTCCCGCCATCTAATTCTGCAGTCTTGTATGCAGTGTTTGATTGGTAACCTCTTATAGTATGATCACCTACAGAGCTCTGGTTACGCAGCAATTACACGAGTTGCTATGTAATACACGCGCATTGAGAGGCGCGGTCCCCGGGCGCCGGCCGAGTTAGGGCGGCGCGGTAAGTGTGTTGGCTCCGCGCCTCGTTACTGGGCGCACACGGACCTTGGTTAGGCGGCTCCACACGGCCTGTCCGTCTCTAGCTTGGGGTTTGGGGGACGGGGAAGGTTACTTTCAATAATTAAATGCCTGCGGGAAATCAGACGTGCTTTAGATAAGAGATTAACGACCAAAAGACGACAGTCGTTCTAGGATACAGCGACCGGTGATCGGTAGCAGGGCGGTCTTATCTAAGGAGACAAGTTCGGGCAAATAGACACTGTAGAAGGTTCCGGGACTCTAATAACTATTGAATTCAGTTTGGGCACAATGTGTTCCACGTAAACCAATCATGATAAAAAGGAACAATTCTTAATATCGCAGTAGAGATAATCAGTTTGTGTTTGCCTTATTTGATTTACATGTGGCTGAGCGCTGAGAGGCTGGTCTTATCGGGTCGGCCTCCCGCTCCAGTTCTGCCTTCAAATGTCTTGCCGCCGTTCAATTTGTTGATGGAGCGATCCTTCTAATACGACGTATAATTTAATTACGGCGTATTGTGCCGGCCGCTATCAGCATTGTCCTGTGTGCACCGCTAATGAGAAATGTGACTGTATTACAAAATGGCGAACGGAGGCCGATACAGGATAAACATGTCCAATAAAATCGGCATGATACAATAAAACAAATATCATTGACCGTGGCCCCTTCACGAAATGGCGCTGCGCTACATTACAGCAATGGTGTAACGCCGAGGACCTGGCGCTAATAGCTCCGTGAATATCATATAACCAGTGTTTGTATGCCGCTCGGTTGTCTGCTGGTGTAGCCAGGGTTTTGTCATTTCCCTTTCTGTTACCACATATTGAGCCAGTTTGTGTAGCTTTTAATGTGCCAATACAGAATGAATGTTTTATCAATAAAACGCGCTACTTTTCATTACGTTAATTCATTCCGTAATAGGTTTTACAATAAATCACACCCCTGGAATTGACACCACGCATCGTACATATGACCTGGTTTTGTTCCCCACAGTAAATGTCAATCATTGTACACATTCAAGTTATTTTGTCCTGGAGGAGCACTTCGTTCCAAAGCCATATCCTCTCATCGGGTCAATTGATATCGAACGTATTTGATTATTTCGGTTTCTTAAGAACAAAGGGTTTTGTAGCGCTTTGGTGTTCACAAAAGTACCATCTGAATATATCTAATCGTCCTACCATGGATAGGCTTAAATAGTTCTTCATGCAAATTGACTTCGTGTTCGATATGTATGCAACAAAAAATGTATTTAAGTCAACAAATTAGCAATACTTTATTTCACCGTCGAATATTGTCTACGTTAATTCTGTTAAGTATTCGGCCTTTGCTTGAGATGCGTGATGAAGCCACTATAATCAACGTGTATAATTAGCAGTTATTTGTTTACAGGGCGAACGGCTGCCACGACACCATGTCTGAGAGAAGAGACAGACAGCACGCCTGAACATTTGCATTCGAAAACAATTTGATCAAGTGATGTGATGTAGATTTCTTCTAAACCGATCAATTATCAAACAAGAAGTCAGCGCGCATGTCATTGCGAGCCGGAAGTGGTTTGGTTGTGCCTGCTGGCGCTGTGCAGAATGAGTTAGCTTTGATTAAATGAAGTCACAAGAGAAAAGAAATCGACAGGAGCAATTAGTAATGAATAAAACGATAATGGGATTAGCAGGATGATCGCACTTGCCTTTGAAGGCACAGCGAGCTAAGGTTTGCTGTGTTTATTGTTTTTGGCCGAGTATCAGGTATCATTAAATATATATGGGTCACGAAAGGTGCTCACACAAGATTAGCCGCTGTTTGGGACTCTCTCAGAGTCTACATATAGCAATACGTAACAAGTATATTCTGTCTCCAGGGAAAACGACGCACCAAATTAAATCTAAATGTAATATAACGAAGCCTTCGAAACACCTCCGGTCGTATTCACACTTATGCAGGAAGGTTATAGCAAATACAAATAACAAGCTTCTGTTAGGATAAGTATGACGTAGGCTCTGATTCCTTCAAGGTTGGTTGTGATTTCCTCACCTTCTTCAAAGATGTTAGGACTGCTTTTCGAGAGTGTTCGGTGTTTTCAGTACTGGAAACAATGTTATAATTTCAAACCTTTTTCTCATTGTGTCTGCTGTTGAGGGTCTCTTTATTACGTTTGGTATCGTGTCCATGATATCGTGTAGCAGAGATATGTTGTGAAATTAAACAGATACATAGAGATTTGAAAACAATATCGGCAAAACCGAGAGAACAGGCTTCGAAATGAGCAAAGAAAAGAAAAACGGTAAATCGCCAAAAGGGTTGACCACTGTAAAAAACCTGGATAATATCAGAAGAACGTAGGAAGGGGACACAAATATTGAATCAGACTTGGAAAGAACTGATTAATCAGTAATATCAATAGATTTTGGTTTCTCCTCTGTTCTTATAAGTGTATTTTATAGATATTTAGTTTGTTCCCTGATATCAAACTACGATTAACGATGTAAATTGTTGTGTTATCGATGTAGATATGTCATGGTAAATAGATTTTAGATACTGGTCGATTGGACATATATGTGACTGAGAGGAAGTACAATGTACATGTTCACACATTTAAACAGTTGTAACACATTTTAGACCGTGTGTCACCTACTGTTTTATTATGTAAATTAAGAAATACCTGTTTTAAGAAAATGTGGTTAATAGTACATTTTGTCAGTGATGGCTACATGAATTCACACATTGACACGTGTCTTGTACTACACGACCGACCACACACACTCTATGACACGTGACACCAAACGTGAGCGAGCATTTCCAACCTCATAGCAACTCATGTAAACGGCAGATATTGTAACTATCACCTGTGATACATGTCTATGTATATGTAAGCATGTTTGGTTTAGTTAGTTGTTTTTTACGTCCTATTAACATGTTTGGTCATTTAAGGACGTGTCAGGTTTTGGTGGTGGAGGAAAGCCGGAGTAACCGGAGCAAAACCACCGACCTGCGGCCAGTACCTGGCGACTGGGTCTCGAACCTGCGACCCAGTGGTGGAGGGCAATAATTATGAAGACGGTCAGACGCATTAACCGCTCGGCCACCGTGGCCCCTATATATATGTAACCATTCTTCTTCATTGCTGCAAAAGGATAAAGAATCAATTCCGTTGACATTTAATTTATATTGAAAACGACAAAATCTGTTTAGTAGCATCGCTCTATTACCAATACAAGAATGTATTCATGATGTTGCTTATATTATAGAGGAATAACAAATAAATAAAAAAAAACTTTAAATGACAAAGTCAATTTTCGCCCCGATAACACATTTCTTAATTACAACAAAGGTGTGCGTCCTAACGGTAGATCAAATAGGAATCCAAGTTAGATACACCTTCTGGAAACTCTATATGTATTAGCTGTGTTAAGCGATTACAGCTAACGGTGCGTTACAGAAGCCACAATAGGGTCAGACCTCCTGTTCAACGTTAATTTGGGTCCGAACAGGTCTTTAGAGCACTATCCCGGCTACATCAACATATATACCATGCTCACATTATTTACCTACACCAGATAAGTCTACTGATGAGGTTGTTTGCCCGCGTAGGACAAAGTCCATGTCTATCATCTTCTGGCTCACCACATCAACAGCAAGAGCTACCTCGTTAGTGCGGGATGACTTTATCACACTTCCGGTCTAGTACTGCCGCCATTGCGATAAAAAACGAAGCCAGAACAAATGCTCAGAATCGAAATCCTTTAACATACAGTTGTAAAGTGGAGTGGAGCATCGTGAATGAATCAATGACTATTCCAATATTTATTTATTTTATTAGATAGATTGATAGTGTTCGCAGTAAATGTCGAGAGTAAAAAAAAAAAAAAATCGAAAATTCACTCCAATTAATATTACAAACAAATAATGAAATAATAGGTAACTTATGTAATTTAAGAAACAAGCTGTACAAAAACAACATAAATATAAACGCAGAAACTCAGTTATCATTTAGAACAAAGAAGAATTAATAAACATCATTAAAAATTCCATTCAAGGAACCTGTTAAAGGAAACTAGGTAGGAAAACGTAAAAGAAATCATACAACTGATAAGTTAAATAATTACATAGGGTCGATTTCTTCATGAAATTATCGATTCTACGCTTTGTTAAGAAAAAAATCATAAGGAAGGGGCCGGCAAGCCGACACATCAGTAAATGCATCAATAACATGAAATCTTTCACGGGATACAATGTAGCAAATTTTATTTTTCAGCTAAGAATAAAGCAAAGTTATTTCTTAACAACGTAGAACAAATCATAACCATGTTCATTTATAGCATTTATAATTTATGATTCGAATAAAACATCACTAATTCATTTTTAACATAAATTAAACATATCAAACATATTTTAAATATTAATAAACCATAGAACGAATTTATTCATCAAGGGATACATCCCTCAATGATTATTTATTTCAATAATGTCTAGAGAGCAGGAAAAGTCAATAAAACACATGATTACCCGTATTACTTTTTGAACAAGGGTTTTAAGAACATATGGACCCTAAGGCGTCAACGTTTAAGGCGAAATTACCGTGAGCCGAGGCAAATATGCCTTATATTGTATTAATTACTAATCTCATAATAAAATATTTATTCCAAAACTCATTTGAGGACAGAAAGGAAGGTTGATGTTTTAGTTGTATTTAAACAGTCAAGAAGTATTGGAAATAAAATGTGATGTAAGTTGTGTACTTTAAGGCTTTTATCACCAGGGGGATTACTGTTGTTTGTTATATACGTATGCATTTAAGTATATACGTATGCAATATGAGTCCTTTCTGGTTATTTATATTTAGAATATAATATCTATTCAATCAGTTTAATGATGTATAACAGAATAGAACATTATATATATACATATAATAAAAAATAAGTTACTTTGCACAACTTAAGATTCTAAAACGAAATATGAACAAAATTAATAATGACTCGAAAAGGAATATAAGAACTACGAACGGTAAGTGATAAAAAACAACAACCGTACGCGTGTTCTCAACTGCGGTGCCACACAATGGGTGAACTACTTAATAGCACAGAGGAAATATGGAAAAGCAAACTATTTCATAAATATGATTTCAACAGTTAATCAAGTAATATGTATTATCAGTTTGACACTGTGCGAAAGTTTACACAATTTATAGGATAAGTCACTTGTCCGTTATTTAAGTACATTAATACATGTTGCAGACAGAGAAAATACCAAAGTGTCGACAAAGTCGTAACTCTAACTTAAAATCGCTTAATCAAGTGAAAACCATTTAAAAAGGAAAATTTACAAAAAAATAACAAAGCAGAATGAGACTAGATGTCCCAGAAGGGTACCCGTTTTCTATTTTATCATCTATATACTAATGTCTACCACCTACCGGTAGCATGATAAATGCATTATCATTGGTTGTCAGTATGAGAGGAAGTTGAGAACGACTTGAGAACAACTTGAGAAGAACTTGAGAACGGATTTTCCCTTTCCCCAGCACTTGGGTGAACGTATTTTCTCAAAAAAGAATGTCTGCTCGCGTCAGATGACGTCTGCAAGTGGAAATAGTGTCCACACAAGAGTGATCCGCGTAAGAAAATAGTCCGTCATAAACATATCAATACAAAGTAACAGAAAAATATTGGGAGAATAAAAACATTTTTCCAGGTGGAAATGTGCATATGGAAAAGCCAATGACGATAGGACTGTTTCAAACATATTTTTCTATGTAGTTTTAAGGTTCATTGTATTCCTCCTCGCACAACTTCTATTTGTTTACGTATGTCACAGGCGACCGTTGACCATTGAGATTAGAAGTCATTTGGAAAACATGGTGTTTAGTTGAGTTTTTCAAGTGGAGTAATATATAAGGAAGTAGTATATAAATGATCAATAGTGGTCGCATTGGAAAGTTTCTTTTTCGTTATCTGATATAGGTATAAACATTTCTTGTTATTTACATTTTGTTTTGATGCAACGATATCGGTTCTAGCATGGAGAAATACAGTATGATAATCTGTAATTATCGAATTCAATCACGATGTAAAATCAAAGTAGTAGTAAATGTCTTTCTGTCTCTTTGTTTTTTTGAAGCGTCAATAAATGTTCAAAAAATTGTCCACTGCAACTTTTCAGCGTTTCTTTTCTTAAAAAGCTCTTATATAAGGACAAAGGCATTTCTTCAGTTTGGTATGAGGTACGAAAGTGTACAAAGTATATAAAAAAACAATCTCTGACAGACGAAACATCTCTGAGGAAAGGATAAACCAAATGACAATTGATGTATTGAACTGAGCAATATTCCGATTTTTAGTGCAGTGCACCGAATGGCAGTGCACCGATTGGCAATGCACCGAATTCCGGAAAATTAGAAAATAGCAGAAGCTAGCTGAATTCAGTATCTACAGAATGAAAAAGAGCAGTACGCAGTAAAACATATTCTTAAAAATGAGACTAAAACTGCATCGTCAATACACAAGATCAAAATTCAGCACAGCATCAACAAACAAAACAAAACAGATACTTGAAAAGAATACAGGAACTGAGATGGGAAGACATTATCAATTTCAACAAATACCATTTATAATTGAAGGATATTGGGTTCCTTTAGTTGGCACACACACCCGCTCTAGTATCCCTCGTCAATCCCAGGGACAACCAGGATGTTTAATTATGAAAGACAATGAATACTAAATCGACTAAAAACAAAATACAACGGATATACATAAGGTTAATACATATGTAGCTACAATATATTAAAATAAGTTTATATGGTATTCTACATGCAACGAATACTTCTCATCTGACATGAAATGAACCACCATGCAGCGTTTAAAGAAATTTTAATTGAGAAAAGTAAACACAATACAAATACTACATAAAGTATCATGGAAATATTCAAACAACGAACTAATCAAGATCACTACAGTGGTTAAGGAAGATCATTTAAAACGTTTGACTATTACACGAACAGTTCAGTGTTGGAGTACTACCTGTTGAAGGGAATTAACAAAAACTACAAAATCAATGCAAGAAAAAAGACAACTAATGATTAGATTCGACAATTAAATTTACGGGAAGCAAGGAATAAATTATGGTAAATCGGACGGCGAAAAACTACGGCTAACAATAAAGGGCTATTACAAGTATGACAAAATATAAAAGAAAAATATAATACCGAAGAAATAACTATGAAAAACGTATACCGAAGAAATTAATTAAAGGACAGAAAAATTGACCTACAAAAAAGAATTTAAAAGAATTGAAAAACAACAACAAATAAATAGATAAAAAAATGGCCGGATTTATCAAGTCTTTTTGAAAGACTGGATTTAAGAAAACTGTGACGCCAATATGCAGAACACAATACAGTATAACAAGACTTTCTTTCTTCCGATAAATGATCTGATTTAATTACACGTTCCACCGCTGTGACTTAAACATCTTCTCGCCTATAACTCGCACCCTGTTATGTAAGTTACATGTCCGACATTGATCATCAATGATACCGAGCACTAGTTACACAACACCTCCATCTGATGGAAGCGTATTGGAGACAGAGATCATCAATGATACCGAGCACTAATTACACAACACCTCCATCTGATTGAAGCGTATTGGAGACAGAGATCATGGATTTTATGTAATTGATCGCTCGGATTTATATTTAATTCATGGCATCAGGAACAAGCAGTAAACCTTGCGTCACGTGACCCCGCCCGCGGAGGGGCTGTTTTAGTGATATTGGCATCGACCGGGATATGTTCAAAGCTTGTAGAACCAATTACACACAAACTCTCGCGCGATCCTCTGTTACCTGATGGGGGCAGACATACCGACAGACAGGTGTGATACCGTGTAGTACCGGTTGATTACAGGTGTGTTTGATCTGTTTGATGTAATACCTGCACATACTAACTGCAGAAATCACGACATTTCTTTTGTTATAGATACGATGGTGAACACGAAACGCAAAATCGTTCGGTTATTGGCAATGATGTCAAGCACTATAAAAATGTCCTGGAATGTACTCCAATAAAATCAATAAAACTATAGCAAAATATGAGCAAAAGAAATATTTATAAAATGCAAGCAAAAGGAATGTTTACGTGGAGACTCTTGAAAGAGTGCAAGGAGAAAAGGACCAGGCGTCTCGGAAGGGTAAACGAGTTCTGCTTCATTGGCATTACCCGCTGTGGAAATCTAAGTCAAATCACAATTATGTCAGGACCTCATAGCGAGATCTTGGTTAGTGGAAACTGGTCAATTGTTTAAAGGTATAATTTATATTAAGTTATCTATGACCACGGTTTTGTATACAATAGTTCAACTTTCCAGCTGTAGGCAGATATGTTTTGAATTCAACGAATTAATAGTAGATATGACGTATATTGATACAACAAATACCTACCTGGAAACATAGATAGAACTAACGAAATGAATATTTAATATTTTTCGTAACAGTATAAAAGGTGATGTACAGTATCAACCTCCGTCATTGATAGTCGATAGATCCTGTCAAATTTTCAAGATCGCAGATGGAAAACTACGTATTCTGTTCCATAGCATATGAAGTAACGGCAGATTAAAAAAAAGCACGTCATCCGGTCTGTGTCATAATGCGATGCATTATAAAACTGGTAGGGTTTCTAGATTGGTAATGTCATACGAATGTAACACATACGTCCCAACCATGTATTAAAATATATTATTTGTAGAACTTAGGATTTAACTATGCTCTTATAATTATCTACTTAGCTTTGTTAGCATGTCGTTATTTTGTTATTACTATAACAATATCCAAAACGGTGGAATGTCCTGGTCTTCTCTGTTATGGTACAATGTATATAAACAATGGCATGTCTTTATCTTCTCCGTAATGGTACTGTATAAAACAATGGCATGTCCTTATCTTCTCCGTAATGGTACAATGTACAAAACAGTGGCATCTCCTTGTCTTCTTCGTAATGGTACAATGTATAAAACAGTGGCATGTCCTTGTCTTCTCCGTAATGGTACAATGTATGAAACAGTGGCATGTCCTTATCTTCTCCGTAATGGTACAATGTATAAAACAATGGCATGTCCTTGTCTTCTCCGTAATGGTACAATGTATAAAACAGTGGCATGTCCTGTCTTCTCCGTAATGGTACAATGTATAAAACAGTGGCATGTCCTTGTCTTCTCCGTAATGGTACAATGTATGAAACAGTGGCATGTCCTTGTCTTCTCCGTAATGGTACAATGTATAAAACAGTGGCATGTCCTTGTCTTCTCCGTAATGGTACAATGTATAAAACAGTGGCATGTCCTTGTCTTCTCCGTAATGGTACAATGTATAAAACAGTGGCATGTCCTTGTCTTCTCCGTAATGGTACAATGTATAAAACAGTGGCATGTCCTTGTCTTCTCCGTAATGGTACAATGTATAAAACAGTGGCATGTCCTTGTCTTCTCCGTAATGGTACAATGTATAAAACAGTGGCATGTCCTTGTCTTCTCCGTAATGGTACAATGTATAAAACAGTGGCATGTCCTTGTCTTCTCCGTAATGGTACAATGTATAAAACAGTGGCATGTCCTTGTCTTCTCCGTAATGGTACAATGTATAAAACAGTGGCATGTCCTTGTCTTCTCCGTAATGGTACAATGTATAAAACAGTGGCATGTCCTTGTCTTCTCCGTAATGGTACAATGTATAAAACAGTGGCATGTCCTTGTCTTCTCCGTAATGGTACAATGTATAAAACAGTGGCATGTCCTTGTCTTCTCCGTAATGGTACAATGTATAAAACAGTGGCATGTCCTTGTCTTCTCCGTAATGGTACAATGTATAAAACAGTGGCATGTCCTTGTCTTCTCCGTAATGGTACAATGTATAAAACAGTGGCATGTCCTTGTCTTCTCCGTAATGGTACAATGTATAAAACAGTGGCATGTCCTTGTCTTCTCCGTAATGGTACAATGTATAAAACAGTGGCATGTCCTTGTCTTCTCCGTAATGGTACAATGTATAAAACAGTGGCATGTCCTTGTCTTCTCCGTAATGGTACAATGTATAAAACAGTGGCATGTCCTTGTCTTCTCCGTAATGGTACAATGTATAAAACAGTGGCATGTCCTTGTCTTCTCCGTAATGGTACAATGTATAAAACAGTGGCATGTCCTGTCTTCTCCGTAATGGTACAATGTATAAAACAGTGGCATGTCCTTGTCTTCTCCGTAATGGTACAATGTATAAAACAGTGGCATGTCCTTGTCTTCTCCGTAATGGTACAATGTATAAAACAGTGGCATGTCCTTGTCTTCTCCGTAATGGTACAATGTATAAAACAGTGGCATGTCCTTGTCTTCTCCGTAATGGTACAATGTATAAAACAGTGGCATGTCCTTGTCTTCTCCGTAATGGTACAATGTATAAAACAGTGGCATGTCCTGTCTTCTCCGTAATGGTACAATGTATAAAACAGTGGCATGTCCTTGTCTTCTCCGTAATGGTACAATGTATAAAACAGTGGCATGTCCTTGTCTTCTCCGTAATGGTACAATGTATAAAACAGTGGCATGTCCTTGTCTTCTCCGTAATGGTACAATGTACAAAACAGTGGCATGTCCTTGTCGTCTCTGTAATGGTACAATGCATAAAACAATGGCATGTCCTTGTCTTCTCCGTAATGGTACAATGTACAAAACAGTGGCTTGTCCTGTCTTCTCCGTAATGGTACAATTTATAAAACAGTGGCATGTCCTTGTCTTCTCCGTAATGGTACAATGTATAAAACAGTGGCATGTCCTTATCTTCTCCGTAATGGTACAATGTACAGAACAAATACATCGCGGTGGTAACAATTAGCTTATTGCTGCATGTGTAAAGAACTGATGATTTTTGCAAATCCGTTAAAAGTTATAATTTCATGATGTACAGGACTGAGATACTGTGTTTATTCACGATTCGTCATCACTTTTCGATTGATTGATTGATAGGTTTTACGTCCGCTTCACTATCGAGTAGTTCGGTTATCCAGCAGACGAATCGTCCTCACGCCCGACTGTAGCCTTATATAGGGCGATCGTGTTACGAAGACAATTTAGTTTCTGTATATTCCAGCCTACTAATACTGTATTATGTAGTACTGTTTGTACTGCTATTATATAATACCAATGTATGGTATTCCTTTCTGATAATCTATAGCTAAGTTATTGATCCATAGGTGTTACATTAGATCTGTATCCGTAGCCATACTCGACAACGCCAAAATAGAAGGATATTACTATACTGGTATATCATATTTTGACTAAACACTATTATCCTATGGCGTCTTTATGGATTTAGCTTTTTTAAGCATTTGGATAGTAAAGTCTTGACCGGCTAAAAAACAACCATCAAATCTGTAAAGCAGCAATGACATCGTGTTGTGTACAACTGTTCAGGGTAAGACTCCTATAGGGGATTAGCCGAGAGATTCCCTCCGAAAAACTATGCAACAAGGTAAATCAAAATAGTTCTTTATCGTAACCCTCACTTTGTACTTATTATATATCACTCACATTGTACTCTCAACATTGGTAATGTGACATTCTCATAGCATGACATTTGTCGTGACAAAGTGGCAGAAGTCAGTTTTAGATATGATAGTTAGTTTGTCAAATGCATTAAAGGTTTACCTTCTAAATATAAATCTTGGTTTTGAGTAACATTATATGCGTTTATAACGGCCTATATAGAGGATATATAACAGAGTCTTCAGTAATACCATATATATCTCACGAATGTGGCTAATATTTTGATATCTTTCACGAGTGCGGATTTTCCTCGTGTCGTTAAGCTAACCTGGCTTTGACCATATGGGCCACTTGTAATTTTTCATAGTAGTTTGTAATCTGTGTTTTGATTGGTCAAGTCAGCAAAAGTGATATTTATATTATTATACTTAATAAAAAAATATCATCTTAAAAAAAAAATCACTTTTATAGAATGAATAATTTTCAATATTTCACTGGTTAAAATGTAATAATTTATATTTCTCCAGGCTAGGCAATAAGACCAATATAAGCCCAGTGCTAACTAGACGGCCATCAGGATTTTTATTAACAAAATAGCTTAATTAATCCTTTTACTACAATTACATATAGTTCATTGTTTTACATTTATTAAGGCTTTAGTTTCTTAAAACATCTTAACTATTTTTTTTCTTTATTTATTCTCCCTATTGCGGAAAGCATAATTGTTTTAGAATCGTATCGTATACAAATGCCACCTGGCTACAATACAATGCCTAACTATATCAATTTAACACGATTTTGTGTACGACCAAAGTAACAAGATGTTATTGTCTTTACCGTGTGACTGTAACGTGACAGCAGGTAGGATTCCCCGCACTCAGGGGTCTGATCAATCGCTAGCGTGTCAACGCATTCACATTTATTTGTTTTTATATCTCATTATTATCTTTTATTGAGAACGAGATGATGTTGATAAAATTAAACAAACATTGGAAATCTGGAGGAATTAGATGTTAAGAGCACATGATTGGCTGCTTTATGGCCCCGTGTATGAATTAATTATCAATTGTTGGGATTAATTGTTCAATATGTTGATGACTACATGTTTTTAATGTCGAGCTGCATCAACACGTGGTTCCGGTCCAGTGGTCGCACACTTGGTGCATGTACATTGTATGGCCTATTGCCACCAGGGGTATATCGAATAATGTGAGCCAACCTCACAGGCATGGGTACCCCGAAGGATGACTTGGCGATGCCTTAGAAAAGGTACATCGAATGCTGAGCAATAGTGTTTTTTTTCTGTAAATGATGTTTTATAAAGATCTGTTATCACATCATATATTCAATATATGTCATTATTTCATGGAATTTGGTTTGGTTGATAGATTTTGACATCAATCTATATTTCAAAAGAATGAAGTTTTTGATACAATTGAATAAAGGAAATAAATAAATAATGACAAATCGTCTCCCTGAATATGTTCCGAAACCAGCCCTTGATTATAAGTATGTGAAATACATGTGCATACATGTAATTATATTGTGCTTATACTTTAGAGATATTACGAAACAGACGAGTGAAGATTTCTTTTATATTTAAACATAACACAATTAACTATACCTATATATCGACCAGCCCAGCCACACTGCTCTGTTTTTAGCAGATCAAAGAACCTGTAGGACAACAATCGATACTGCCTGTCCACTTTATTTTCATTGTTCCCTCAGACCTGGCCATTCTACGAGAACACTGGGATTGCCTAGGAGCCGACAGAGACGTTTTTTGGTGATTAGCTGGCTGTTTTGATAAGCTAAGTAGATATGGCGGACTACAAACACGTCCGGACTAGGGATTAGTCAACGTCGGCTACCGATCACGTGCCTGCGTGAATTTGCGTGCGTACTAATCATGTAGATGTTCTCCCGACATGCAACATTAATAGGATTTATGTAGCTACATGCAAAGACAATGGGATGTACAGAAGATAAGAGGAAATTAACAAAGCACGGCCCGTCCATCAAATCGTGGTTAGATAAACTGGATACAAAATACATGAAGCACAGCTTTTTCTCTCAACTTTCATTTCCCATCGGACACCCTTGGGGTATACAGATAAAGAAACTAACAAGAGCGGTGTCAATGAATAGCGCATGAACTGCATCTTCCGACTACCTGGTGGGGCGATTCGTGTAAGCAGGGGATGTACCGGGGGACAGATAAAGCCTATATCTACTGTTTTATTGGATTTATGCGAATTTTAAAGATGAACTGATAAATGTCTGGTTAGAGAAGGCGATAGATTGAACGGCCTTTCGCACGTGATCCCAGAAGTATGTCGACCAATCAGACCTTTGTAATGGCGGCCTGGCTGTCCGCCACCCGGGCCTTGTAAACCGCTAATCTGTTTATCATCTATCTTACGACCAATATCATATACGTATGGCCTTGCTTTGATGTCTTTGAGAGCCAGGTTTAGAATGATATAAAATTTATTTATCACTCTGAAGGGAAATTTTCTTGCACTTGGTACAGAAATTTTGTTGAAAGAGATGATGTAGGACATGCAATGTACGTGCGTACTGTGTTATCTTTGAAAGGTCTTTGATGTGTACCCCTGTAAATATCGTGACACTGGCGAGGAACTTTGACACAGACAGTATGAATTATATCACAGACAATGTACATCATCAAACGAAATTATATTCATGTTTTTGATCTTGTTACAACGATCCAGAATGTTCAATAGATTGCTTATGGCCATATTTGACTTTATATCGTAAAAGTACATTATTTTCAAAGAAGTAAGAATTATATAATAATTTTGATACTGAAAATAAACCAGAAAAGGATTTACAAACCAACTAGGTAGAATGTGTATATAAACTACAGGAATATCATAATGTAATGAAACGTTAGAACTTGTGCCGTTCATTCATCCCGGCTGCCATTGTTTATAATATGTAAATGGTGCTATGTATCTAATCAATCTGATTAAAATCATCTGTTACATGGCTCCGCCTGAACATCTGAATGTGTCGCGGTCAGGGTCACGTTCAAGTGACCTTTAGATGAACCAATCAGAGGCGCGCTGGCAAAAGTTTGCCATCGAATCGGAATATCATGGTTGATAGATAAATAGCGAGGGGAATCGAACAGATTAGTTTTCCAAAACAAATATGGCGGCGGGAATTGACGTTTTTACGACGCCAAGGAAAACGTACCCATTGGGTAATAATTGCGTAGGCATCACCGCCATACGGTCTTTCTTCTCTAATATAGCTTCGAATATCTTTTTCTGTTCGGGTTTCAGACGATCGATCTCAGATAACTTCAGAACTTTCGCATCATTCTCACCGATGTCCGCCATATTTGTTACTGTACAACTCCGAGCGCCCTTTTAAAAGAGGGTCTCTGAGGCGTAGTACGAAGTTAACGAATCCATGTAACATATGATTTTAATCAGATTGTGTATCTAATATAACTCCGTCAGCGCGTACCTGTTGCTGTAGGTATCGTGAAGCGGGTACATACAGCGAGTGTTAGTGGCGAGTAAGGGGACGTAACTATGATAATGGCAGCCAATTAGTTCCTTATATGGAGTGTACGTGACCTTGGTGGCCAACATGCCGTTGTTTGTATCAACACGTGTTAGGTAGCCGCCCGACAAAGATCAGGCAGGAAAATAAAGTAACAGTACTAAATAATTGACGACTTGGCTGTCCGTTTTATCGGAGGACTGATCCTCACACGGTGAGAGCGTCTGAATAATGTAGTATTTATGTGTTAATCAGCTTCCTAGCCGTGATTTTCTCAGATTGCAGCGCGAGATTTGATCGCACGCGCGTACCCGGCTTCTAACACGCCCGGGTACGTCGGCTTTGATGTCTCCCCTATATAATGTATAAACGGGCCCCTAGTCAACAATCACGGGCTGTACCCAGTCCCCGTGGGGTCGGACATAGGAGGCTGTGACCCGGGGAGTCTATACAACACCCCTAAATACTTCATATAGGGGGAATAGGACGGCCTTTAAATTCTTCATACCTAACGAATGCATGGCTCGCAATGGTGCTATTTTTGGTTATTTGTACTTTTATGCCACGTAGTCTAATCCAACTTAATTCTCTTCAGAGATTTAAATCTGGGTTTTGATTGAAAAATTCCCTGACATTAAGGTGGGAATCTCTGTATATTATCATCTTTATTATCATCATCATCATCAGATCATCAACTACACTAGATCATCCTCATTCGTGTAAGTCTACAGTTCTTCATCACTTAGTCCTCGTCATCCCCGTACTTTTTATTTTTCGGCATGGCTATACATGTAGCTTTGAAAGTGATAGTCCTGAGCAAAAAGCCACAACTCGCGAAATTGTTTATATAAAAAGAAAAAGAAAGATGAAATAAATAAAATATACAACAACAGTGTTCGAGTTCAACGGGGATAAACAGGAATTATTTCAGATTATTTTATTAAGGCTATCACCGACTGGTCAGCGGAAGTGTCTTAAAATGTATTAAGGGGAGGTTACTGTAAATACATGAACTAAAACCTACAGTGCAGTGGGACCGTGAACAAATTATACTGTTTAAAGTTTTGTTTGTGCTGCAAGTAGGTTACGTTACTGTAAACTATTGGCGATAAATATCCAGTTTTATGAAAAACTCTTAACGCAAACACGACGCTGACTAAAACCGTTTAACTGAACAAGTGACAGGTTTTAGACTACAAGCGCCTTGTTCTAGCAAAACATGTCTGTTAATTGAGTTTTAATTAAGGACCGAAATGTATCCTTTTAGCCTTTATGATGAGATATTCGAACGAGACTGTGTTGTAAATGTCAGCCCTTATTTTACGTTCAGAACAACAAAGACAATTATTTTATCGTACTTTGTAGTTTCTTTTGGTTCATAATTCAATTAAAAGGCAAACTGTCTTCAAATTCAAATTGCTCTATTTCGTCAACCTAATATAGCATCACATACTTCAAGTTTCAAGTTTTTTTATTTACCAAATTCAATACAGCATATCAACCTGGTGTGCGGCACACTGTACATGTCTTGTTATAATAATCTACATGTAAATTAAATACTGACGGTTTTGAACAAGGATATATGTTTTTTTAATATAATTTAATTCCTTAATAAATAAGACATATTAAAATAAAGTGATATTCGTCTTCAATATCGTTTCAAAAATGAAACATTTTACAAAGACGTTCAGATCTTACCGTATTCTTATATTAACATTCTCGAGGTATATAGACTTCGTGCTGACAATTTTATTTTTGAAAGTACCAGTAGATTTCTTATATGTAAATACCTGGTCACATAATGTGGTAAAACTATAGCATCGACTAATTGTCGGTAAACGGTAAAGGTGCCACTTAGAAGTTTCCAAAATGTGAAATTACTCTTTGAGGTGCATTATCGAAATGTCGTTGCTTAATCAAAGATAAAACACGTGAAGAATGTACACTGTACTGATATAACCATACATCACGAAAACCACGACTACAAAGCATAGTTTTAACATTGTCAATACAATTAAAAACAATATTTTCTTGTGGATAATTTCAGCAAAACTTCAGTTTCCAAAATAGTGTTGTTGGAGATTATAATTTGAATTCAGTATTTTATCATACGATATCTTTTTACATGCCTCTTAGTTCAAAATAAATCTTATCACTGCGTCTTGTGATTTTTCACATGTAATATCCTTTTACAAAATTCCAGATGTAAATTGTCAATATCTAATGCCGTATCGACACCCCAGACATAACACACAATACTGTTCACCCAGACATAATACACAATACTGTTCACCCAAGACATAAAACACAATACTGTTCACCCAAGACATAACATATAATACTGTTCACACCAGACATAACACACAATACTGTTCACCCCAGACATAACACACAATACTGTTCACCAAAGACATAAAACACAATACTGTTCACCCCAGACATAACATAAAATACTGTTCACACTAGACATAACACACAATACTGTTCACCCCAGACATAACACAATACTGTTCACCCAAGACATAAAACACAATACTGTTCACCCCAGACATAACATACAATACTGTTCACCCCAGACATAACACACAATACTGTTCCCCCCAGACATAACATACAATACCGTTCAGACCAGACATAACACACAGTACTGTTAACCCCAAACATAACACACAATACATTTCATCCCAGACATAACATAAAATACTGTTCTCCCCAGATATAACATACAATACTATTCACCCCAGACATAACACACAATACTGTTCACCCCAGACATAACAGACAATACTGTTCACCCAAGACATAGCATAATATACTGTTCACCCCAGACATAACATAAAATACTGTTCACCCCAGACATAACACACAATACTGTTCACCCCAGACATGATATACAATATTGTTCACCCCAGATATAACACACAATACTGTTCACCTCAGACAAAACACACAATACTGTCCACCCTAGACATAAGACACAATACTGTTCACCCCAGACATAACACACAATACTGTTCACACCAGACATAACACACAATACTGTTCACCCCAGACATAACACACAATACTGTTTACCCAAGACATAAAACACAATACTGTTTTCCCCAGACATAACATACAATAATGTTCACCCCAGACATAACATACAATACTGTTCAGACCAGACATAACACACAGTACTGTTCACCCCAAACATAACACACAATACATTTCATCCCAGACATAACATAAAATACTGTTCTCCCCGGATATAACATGAAATACTGTTCACCTCAGACATAACATACAATACTGTTCACCCAAAACATAACACACAATACTGTTCACCCAGATATAACATACAATACTGTTCACCCCAGACATAACAGACAATACTGTTCACCCAAGACATAGCATACAATACTGTTCACCCCAAACATAACATACAATACTGTTCACCCCAGACATAACACACAATACTGTTCACCCAAGACATGATATACAATATTGTTCAACCAAGACATAGCATACAATACTGTTCACCCCAGACATAACATCAATACTGTTCACCCCAGACAAAACAAACAATACTGTTCACCCAAGATATAACACACAATACTGTTCACCCTAGCCAAAACACACAATACTGTTCACCCCAGACATAACACAAAATACTGTTCACCTCAGACATAACACACAATACTGTATACCTCAGACATAACATACAATACTGTTCACGCCAGAAATAACATACAATACTGTTCACCCCAGACATAACACACAATACTGTTCACCACGGACATAACAAACAATACTGTTCACCAGAGACATAGCATACAATACTGTTCACCCCAGACATAACACACAATACTGTTCACCCCAGACATAACATACAATGCTGTTCACCCCAGACATAACATACAATGCTGTTCACCCCAGACATAACATACAATACTGTTCACCCCAGACATAACGTACAATACTGTTCACCCCAGACATACATGTACCATACAATACTGTTTACCCAAGGCATAACATACAATACTGTTCACCCAAGGCATAACACACAATACTGTTCATCCCAGACATAACACACAACGCTGTTCACCTCAGACATAACACACAATACTGTTCACACCAGACATAACACACAATACTGTTCACCTCAGACATAACATACAATACTGTTCACCCAAGACATAGCATACAATACTGTTCACCCAAGACATAGCATGCAATACTATTCATCCCAGAAATAACACACAATACTGTTCACCCCAGACATAACATACAATACTGTTCACACCAGACATAACTCACAATACTGTTCACCCCAGATATAACACACAATACTGTTCACCTCAACCAAAACACACAATACTGTCCACCCTAGACATAAGACACAATACTGTTCACCCCAGACATTACACACAATACTATTCACCTCAGACATAAAAAAACAATACTGTACACCTCAGACATAAAATACAATACTGTTCAATCCAGACATAACACACAATACTGTTCACCCCAGACATACCATACAATACTGTTCACCCAGACATAACACACAATACTGTTCACCCCAGACATAACACACAATACTGTTCACCTCAGACATAACACACAATGCGGTACACCTCAGACATAACACACAATACTTTTCACCCCAGACATAACATACAATACTGGTCACCCCAGACATAATACATAATACTGTTCACCCCAGACATAACATACAATACTGTTCCCTCCAGAAATAGCATACAATAATGTTCACTCCGGACATAACACACAATACTGTTCACCCCAGACATAACATACAATACTGTTCACCCCAGACATAACACACAATACTGTTCACCCCAGACATAACATACAATCCTGTTCAACCCAGACATAACATACATTACTGTTCACCCCAGACATAACCCACAATACTGTTCACCTCAGACATAACACACAATACTGTACACCTCAGACATAACATACAATACTGTTCATCCCAGACATAACATACAATACTGTTCAACCCAGTCATAACATACAATACTGTTCACCCCAGACATCACACACAAAACTGTTCACCCCAGACATAACATACAATACTGTTTACCCCAGACATAACATACAATACTGTTCAACCCAGTCATCACATACATTACTGTTCACCCCAGACATAACATACAATACTGTTCACCCAAGACATAACATACAATACTGTTCAACAAAGACATAGCATGCAATACTATTCATCCCAGAAATAACACACAATACTGTTCACCCCAGTCATAACACACAATACTGTTCACCCCAGACATAACATACAATACTGTTCAACCCATACATAACATACATTACTGTTCAAGCCGGACATAACACACAACACTTTTCACCCCAGACATAACACACAATACTGTTCACCTCAGACATAACACACAATGCTGTACACCTTAGACAAAACACACAATACTGTTCACCCCAGACATAACACACAATACTGTTCCCCCCAGACATAACACACAATACTGTTCACCCCAACCATAACACACAATACTGTTCACGCCATACATAACACGCAATACTGTTCACTCCAGACAAAACATACAATCCTGTTCACCCTAGACATTACACACAGTACTGTTCACCCCAGACATAACAAACAATACTGTTCTCACCAGACATAACACACAATACTGTTCACCCCAACCATAACACACAATACTGTTCACGCCATACATAACACGCAATACTGTTCACTCCAAACAAAACATACAATACTGTTCACCCTAGACATTACACACAGTACTGTTCATCCCAGACATAACAAACAATACTGTTCACTCCATACATAACACCCAATACTGTTCACTCCAGACAAAACATACAATACTGTTCCCCCTAGACATTACACACAGTACTGTTCATCCCAGACATAACAAACAATACTGTTCACTCCATACATAACACGCAATACTGTTCACTCCACACAAAACATACAATACTGTTCACCCTAGACATTACACACAGTACTGTTAATCCCAGACATAACAAACAATACTGTTCACTCCATACATAACACCCAATACTGTTCACTCCAGACAAAACATACAATACTGTTCACCCTAGACATTACACACAGTACTGTTAATCCCAGACATAACAAACAATACTGTTCACTCCATACATAACACCCAATACTGTTCACTCCAGACAAAACATACAATCCTGTTCACCCTAGACATTACACACAGTACTGTTAATCCCAGACATAACAAACAATACTGTTCACTCCATACATAACACGCAATACTGTTCACTCCACACAAAACATACAATACTGTTCACCCTAGACATTACACACAGTACTGTTCATCCCAGACATAACAAACAATACTGTTCACTCCATACATAACACGCAATACTGTTCACTCCAGACAAAACATACAATACTGTTCACCCTAGACATTACACACAGTACTGTTCACCCCAGACATAACACACAGTACTGTTCACCCCAGACATAACAAACAATACTGTTCACCCCAGAGATAGCATACAAAACTGTTCACCCCAGACATAAAACACAATACTGTTCACCCAGACATAACACACATTACTGTTCAACCCAGACATAACATACAATACTGTTCACCCCAGACATAACACACAATACTGTTCACCCAAAACATTACATACAATACTGTTCATCCCAAACATAACATACAATACTGTTCACCCCAAACATAACATACAATACTGTTTACCTCAGACATAACATACAATACTGTTAACCCAAGATATAACACACAATACTGTTTACCCCAGGCATAACATACAATACTTTTCACCCAAGACATAACACACAATACTGTTCACCCAAGATATAACACACAATACTGTTCACCCCAGAATAACACACAATACTGTTCATCCAAGACATAGCATACAATACTGTTCACCTCAGACATAACACACAATACTGTTCACCCAAGACATAGCATACAATATTGTTCACCCCAGACATAACATACAATACTGTTCACCCAAGACATAGCATACAATATTCATCACCCCAGACATAACAAACAAAACTGTTCACCCAAGACATAACATACAATACTATAACACACAATACTGTTCAACCCAGACATAACATACATTACTGTTCAACCCAGACATAACATACATTACTGTTCAACCCAGACATACCATACAATACTGGTCACCCCAGACATAACACACATTACTGTTCAACCCAGACATAACCCACAATACTGTTCACCCAAAACATAGCATACAATACTTTTCACCCCCAATACTGTTCACCCCAGACATCACACACAAAACTGTTCACCCCAGACATAAGACATAACACACAATACTGTTTACCCCAGGCATAACATACAATACTGTTCAGACCAGACATAACACACAGTACTGTTCACCCCAGACATAACATGCAATACTGTTCACCTCAGACATAATGCACAATACTGTTCACCCAAGACATACATACACTACTGTTCACCCAAGACATAGCAAACAATACACAATACTGGTCAACCAAGACATAAAACACAATACTGTTCACCCAGACATAACACACATTACTGTTCAACCCAGAAATAACACACAATACTGTTCATCCAATACATAGCATACAATACTGTTCACCCCGGACAAAATACACAATACTGTTCACCCCAGATATAACATACAATACTGTTCACTCCATACATAACACACAATACTGTTCATCCCTAACATAACATACAATACTGTTCTCCCCAGACATAACATTCAATTCTGTTCACCCAAGATATAACACACGATACTGTTCACCCCAGAATAACACACAATACTGTTCATCCAATACATAGCATACAAACAATACTGTTCACCCAAGATATAGCACACAATACTGTTCACCTCAGACATACCACACAATACTGTTCACCCAATACATAACATACAATACTGTTCAACCCAGACATAACCCACAATACTGTTCACCCAAGACATAACATACAATACTGTTAACCCAAGATATAACACACAATTCTGTTCACCCCAGACATAACAGACAATACTGTTCACCCCAGGCATAACATACAATACTGTTCACCAAGACATAACACACATTACTGTTCAACCCAGACATAACCCACAATACTGTTCACCCAAAACATAGCATACAATACTTTTCCCCCCAGACATAACATACAAAACCGTTCCCCCAAGACATAACATACAATACTGTTCCCCCAAGACATAACATACAATACTATAACACACAATACTGTTCACCCAGACATAACACACATTACTGTTCAACCCAGAAATAACACACAATACTGTTCATCCCTAACATAACATACAATACTGTTTACCTCAGACATAACATACAATACTGTACACCTTAGACAACACACACAATACTGTTCACCCCCATAACACACAATACTGTTTACCCCAGACATAACATACAATGTTCACCCCAACCATAACACACAATCCTGTTCACCCCAACCATAACACACAATACTGTTCATCCAATACATAGCATACAATACTGTTCACCCCAAACATAACATACAATACTGTTCAACCCAGTCATAACATACAATACTGTTCAGACCAGACATAACACACAGTACTGGTCACCCCAGACATAACACACAGTGCTGTTCACCCCAGACATAACAATAGCATACAAAACTGTTCACCCCAGACATAAAACACAATACTGTTCACCCCAGACATAACACACATTACTGTTCAACCCAGACATAACACACAATACTGTTCACCCAAAACATAACATACAATACTGTTCATCCCAAACATAACATACAATACTGTTCACCCAAGACATAACACACAATACTGTTCACCCAAGTTATAACACACAATACTGTTCACCCCAACCATAACACACAATACTGTTCACTCCATACATAACACACAATACTGTTCACCCAAGATATAGCACACAATACTGTTCACCCCAGACATAAAATACAATACTGTTCACCCAAGACATAACATACAATACTGTTCACCCCAGACATAACACACAATACTGTTCATCCAAGACATAGCATACAATATTGTTCACCCCAGACATAACATACAATACTGTTCACCCCAGACATAACATACAATACTGTTCACCCAAGATATAACACACAATACTGTTCACCCCAGACATAACACACAATACTGTTCATCCAATACATAGCATACAATACTGTTCACCTCAGACATAATACACAATACTGTTCACCCAAGACATAGCATACAATACTTTTCACCCCAGACATAACATACAATACTGTTCACCCCAGACATAACATACAATACTGTTCACCCAAGACATAACACACAATACTGTTCACCCTAGACATAGCATACAATACTGTTCACCCCAGACATAACACACAATACTGTTCACCCCTAGACATAACATACAATACTGTTCACCCCAGGCATAACACACAATAATGTTCACATATGTTTTAAATACATATACATAATGTAGCTTTAACAATTGGTGGAGCATTGCATTTGAAGGAATCAATGTCTTGTTTTCTGTTTACACCATTTCCGTCAGTCGACCAACGACAAAATCTGACATTGTTCGCCAACTTCCGTCAAAAATGCATTTGAAGTCACGATATTACTGGTTCACGATTTATAAAACAGCATAATGAATAGGCCCGATATGTTCCAACTGTAAAACCATTGATAATACATGTAGTTTTGTTTTAACTGTGTACGTGTAACAACATGTTAGGTTCGTATGTTTATCAGGAGGCGTTGCAGCGGAAATGTATAAATAGAATCTGGATATATTTCGGACATTTAGAACATCTTACGCATGTCTTGATCAAGCACTATCATTTTAGTTTAAAAAAAGATCAAATGAACAGCCAGATTTGACTATTATTTGTGGAGGCCTTATCACAGTGACAATTGTTTAAATTTTGTATATGGAGCGCGAGGCCAAGTTTTGACTTTAAGAGACAAAACCCCTTAATTCCACAGTTTGGTGTTGTACATTGGGCAGATGAATACACCACGAGTCAGCTACGCGCTAATTGATGTTCTCTTTGTGACGGAAGGTGAAAAAGTGTATACCTCTCCCTACATGTGTTTGAAGTTCCTGATCTACTTCATCAATATGTATCGTGTGTCATTTTAAGAATATTTCCCGAAGTTTCGATTATCTGCGAACGTGACGTCATAACAGAAACGCTTGCGCGGTAATCGGTGATTTGTGTTGCAATAAAAATGTAGCAACTGATATTACAGTCTTTTTTGCAAGCTTCTGTATTATTTGTGTATTTTTTATTAATGGTTTCTTCTTATTAAAAGGTTCAATTTGCTTCATTAAAACTCGGACTGAACATCAAAGTTTGCCAAACTGGCGACGAACTTCGTCACGTTATCACAAAAACATGGAGACCTCATTCTTCTTTCAATTTATCGGTTTAGGCAAGGAACAATAACCGATGAATTCCAACAAACAAGTGGAGTTGCAGTAATTAGAGCAATACGTCGTCTTTTATTGTATTATCGGAATATTAAATACGGAGCCTTGTGTGACACGACCTGGCAATGAACCAGTTGTTAGATTCATCATGTGTGTGGTGATTGATACCATGTAAAACAATACAAACAAAATAAAATGAAAAATCACTTTGCCATCTGCCCTAAAAATGCATGCAATGCATTACGTTTTACCTGCATAATGAAAGTTTGTGTAACCTTTCAATATATCATATCCGACACCATTTAAAATGATACATTGTATCTATTTTAAGGCAAAATGTTAAATATAACTACTTGTAAGCACGTGACTGCAGACGTCACAGGCCCGAGCCTTACATAACCAGGATGTGTAACTTGGGGGCAGGATCGATCTCAATCATGGGTTTATTGTTTTATCGGGCTATACATACGTATTTACCGCCACGCATTGTCTGCTGAGTGTAAAACTAATGTACTTTCAAAATAACTATCCTTCAAAACGAGATGTTGAATTAATGGATTGGCGAGTAGCGCTCCCGACCGGTGTACGATATGCTAATATCTCTCATGGTACAAAGCCAGTGTCATCTATAAAGGATTGCAGACATACACATTTAAATCTAATATTCAAATTTGGCTTTGTTTTACACATAATCAGCCGATACCCGCCCGGCATCCATTTGTTTCTATTAGTTATCACCGCCAGGGGGCGTTGTGCGCTCCCACACCGGCTGCACGGGACAATGCTTTCTGCTTATTAAGCCCGCGGGCTGTTTGCTGGAGATGTCTGAGAGACAGATTAGACCAGTTTTGCCTATATTTAATATTGGCACGTGACGCGATCGTCATTATTTATTTATTGGATATCAGCAATTATGACAAACAATATAACTGAGGTGAACAGCTATGGCCATGTTTATCGTACACCAGTGTCACTGTTAGGCCAGTGTATCTCGTTGTTCCGTACATGGCCGTTCGAGGCCCACGGCCTCACATCTATCGGTACGTATAAGTAGGATCAGCGCCCTGTGATTAAGACATCCCCCGGGTGGACACGATGTAGGACCAAGCCAATGGCAGTTCCATGTTTCATCGAGACTAATGCGATACAGATCCTGGAGGGCTGCTTTTAGTGGTTGTCTGGGCACTGGGCGCCACATACCACGTCTCGACTCACAAACGTCACAGAAGTACAGATCGAAATAACTTTGACAAACAATCGACCGAGATTAAAGGAATTCAATGACGTAATGGAATGGACAGATCTCATTGGTCAATTAGAAAACAACGGCACACGGAGGCTTTCCAACTAAACCGAAAATATAAGAGAATGATATACTACACTTTGCAGGCAGGCAAACATAGTTCACGATCCTGATACAAAAGTACATATATTATACGACCCCTTCTTGTTAAACTCGCTTCAGGTGCAGAGCTACAGTGTACTATGTAGTTGCCTAGTGAACAACATACAATCCTCAAACCCCACCTAATCAAAGTTAGGTCCTTAAACCCCTTTGCTCCCGACTTTGGCGTTTCCCGCCAATATAGCCATTTATGACAAATACCTAAAAAGCTTTTGCGTTACAACTTTCGTTGTGTCCCTATGAACAGACTTCAAAATGAAAGAATTTATAGCACAATATTCCATCTATATCTCTTAATGCAGCATCATGTCATGACTTTACATCATTACATAATAAGTCTTCCCTATATTTTGCCAATAAACCACATAATGTCTTGTTTAGATAAAAACGTGAGAAAAGCTTTTTTAAAATAACCGATCATAAAGTGATCACACTGCTGCTAGCTGATTAACTTAATTAACATGCACACATGCCGCCGATAGAATGATGCGCAGCGTAACGTTACTGTATAGGGCACTGTGCCGAGGCTGGAACAGGTGGGCTTCGTCGACGGACGGACGACTGGTGTACACGAGCATCACAAAAACTCCAAATGTCCACGACAAATGATGTGACGCTGTCAGGGAGCTTTGTTCGCGGGGCGTGAGGGACGATCAGTGCGTGACAGCACACATTTGTATTTATGCCGGCAAAGGTGTGTAGAAACATCATTCCCTTTGTCTCACCTGGATATTAACGCTGACATGACATCAGTTTAGACAAGTACGAACATTAACTATGTGTATTGAAATGTACACTCGCCTCACTTTGTACACCTGAAATTGCCTTCTTTTGAGGCAGATAATAAAAGTGACATAGGAGCTATAACTCTCGTGCTGCGTCTGCTGACCAAAGTGGTCAGTCCAGCCAGACGGCCATACTGATGGTTTCTGACGGTCAGAAGTGGCTTTGATGTGACGGCTAAAGTTATTCGGTCATAGGTCATATATCAGTAAAATCGCAAACATGTCCTCTTTTTCGATATATACCTTGGAACACTATTTCACACAGTGGCGTACGGTAAACAAAGTCCTCCTTCCCGAGAAGACAACATGTACAATGTACGTCATATAGACAAAGCATTGCGGTTATTAGCAAACTATTAGTTTAGTTTAAACATATATTTATTGCCAAAATTAGACAAGGGATTAGGCACAAGTTGTAACAACTTATCAACGCCTTCTCCCAATATACATTTGAAATGACATTACAATAATGACAATAAATATTTACAATTGTTATTACAATTTGAACTCAAAATCTCTTGCTGGATTTAATAAAGTTTTGCACAGATCTGAAAATGTTTGAGTTAAGGACCACGGATAATTGTGAATTGCCAAACAAAAGAATTTCTAAATTTAATGCAACATTCAAATTAATCAAATTTTGAACCAAAGTACGTCTTTCGTTTGTAAAAAGTTGACATTCCACAAAACAGTGAAAGACATTCTCACAAGGATGACCACAATTACAAGATGCACTCTCAACAAGGTTAACTCTAAAAATGTCATAATTAAGGGAACTGCACTGGTGTCGGAGCTTAGTATGCAAGATATTAAGTTTACGATTTCCAATATCAAAGTAAATAGGTGGACTTGACTGAATATTTGATGTTAAACAGGATTTGAATGAATTAATAGAGGGTAGGGATCGAACCGAATTGTCTATTCCAATAGTGAAGAGTAGAAGGTAGAAAAGAAGAATTAGTAAGAGATAACCTGAAAGGAGGAATACGTAAAGCGTAACGATTATTTTCTCCAGATAAAGGCGGCAAAAGATGATTGAAGTAATCAGGGGTTAACTTGTTATGCATCTTATACAATAGTTGAAGTTTCCTCCGTTTTCTGCGATTAGATCAAGTTTTAAGACTAGTTTCGTAATATAAAGTATTAATAGGAGTATATGAAGGAAGTCCTAATATAATGCGAGCAGCTTCACGTTGGTCTTTTTCTAACTTTTCAGATTCAAAAACAGTGCAACCGTCCCACAACTCACAAGCATATTCTAAAACAGGTAAAATAAACGTCTTGTAAATTATTAAAAGAGCATCCCTACTTCATGTCTCCATTGTACATGTAGTATCTCTCTCTCGCGCGGTATGACATCTTGATATTTACTTGTAATCCTACATTGACGGTGATATTTACTTGTAATCCTACATTGACGGTGATATTAACGTTTATCTGGGAAATGTTTAGAAAGTCGAATTTTAACCGTTCGTTCTGAAGCATATCATAGTACTCTATATCAATTTATGAACTCATATAAACTTCGATAAGATGTTCTAAATGCCAGAAAAGGAGCATTTGTTCCTGTACGGAAGCTACTCAGTGAATTCCCGTGTGATTTAATCTATTGAGAGCCCCGCTTCAACATGTTGATTTATTCAAAATCGTTGATTATATTGTCCACACCATGCCGCAAACTTTCACAATGCGAATTAATAATAAAAAATCACCACTGTATAAAGTACGGATCTAATCACTACATGTTGTCATCTCAGTCACTAGCTGGCCCGTGTACAAGGTCGCCGACTCTAAACGCTGACAGCCTTGGTGAGGATATCATGTTCATCTTGATTGGCTATGGTTGGTAATCCGTCTGAAATAGACTAATAAAATTGATTATTTATCTATCAAATGTAAAATAGAAAATGACGGTTTTTGCAAACATCGCTACAATATTGATTTGCTGACTAAAAACGACGAAAATCATATACTCTACGGACATTTACGTAGACATGAGACCAAGGTAAATTACATGTATCTGTGGTCATTATGGTTGTTTTAATCTCGCTCCTGTTATAATTGTTGAGAAAAAAAGAGGTCTTTGTTGACAAGTCGTGGTGAAATATGGCGGGTGTTGATTTGGTGTTTGTTAAAAAAAAGAGAATATTCAATTTAATAGTATTACCAACGCATTGGCACTATTAAAACAAAATCTATAAAAAAAACCCACATCATGTTGCACTTTTGTTTTCTGAATAAAAGTTGTTTGAAATTAGATTTTTGGATAGAAAATAAAAAAGAAGCAAAATCAGAAATTCCAGAGGTCATCTACTGCGGATAATACTCCATATCAATCTTTCTATCATTTAATGACAAACGCATTGTAGCAAAATGAAATCTCAAAAATATTTCCAAGTGAAGTACATGTAACTTTTAGCCGGGGAATGTTATTTATGTTGCGTTATTCTCTATTTAAGAGAAAGAACACCCCAAATAAAAAAACTCTCTGAAATAGAACTTGCTTTGTAACTTTGTAATGCTGTTATTTACCTTAAATGACGCGCTACCAACACAATAAAAAGTGGAGTTTCCTGTGACCTAGGGTAGTTTAGTTCACGGGGAAATGGCGGAGTAATGAGAAGAAGGTGGTCACTATATGGTAGAAGACTAAATGACACCCGCGCTCCAACATCAGGGCCAACAAGAGTGATTAATATGAGTTGGTACAACTTGTTTCATAATGGTTGTAAATACAATAATGTTTATATGTTAAAGAGCAAAACTGTACATGGAGAGATATTGTTTCACATACTCGTATAGCCTATCTCCTTGCGATAAATTAATTTGTTACGATTTTTAAATAATTCTTAAATGCGTCGTGCTGACTATCTTGTTCCGAGTATGATAATATTATCCAAGTACAAAGGACAAAGAGCCTATACTGTATGTTAGAATTTAAAATAAACCCATAATCAGCAAAACATTTCTTGTTGTTTAAAGTAAAAATAATTCCAACACGTGCGGTATTACATATAATTAGTTTGCATTGATATTAAAATGTAATGCTACAGTGTATGTATATACAATATTCTTTCGTGTACTTCAATAACCTCATTTCTGTTTACACAATGAATAATGAGTTGTTAATGGGGAGAAATACTCAAACACAGTATAAAGGGGAAGCCGTCCATTGGTAATGATCAGTGTTTGTTTAATCATCTTGTGTGAGTGACATTAGTTTGATCACCATAAACATAATCAAGGACGGAACGGAAGATTTGTTTTTTTTGTGCTTTGCCAAAACAGACGGTTTATCAGTCACAATTTAGTGACGAGGTACACAAAGATACCGTCTGTTTTGGTTAAATAGTAAAGGACCAAAGAGGTTCAAGGCAAAAAGTACTGCCAAAAACATATTTACCTATTTCAATCTTAAGTGGCGAAATGCTGCTGCAGACGGTCTTGACAATATGACTGGTTTTTGTTTTAATCAAAGAAAACAAGTTTATATCAAGAAAAATATCTTAAAATGATTTGACCAAACAACGACAGCGAACAACGGTTAAGTTTTCGACTTTTTGGGGAAGGCTCTGAATTCAATGAATGAACACTGGCATAACAACTTGAGACTGCACTCCTAACCCAGCGTAGAGGGGGAACTTTGTCCCTATTACCTATGAAATTAGCTTCGTCGTTCCCAATGAAATGACACGAAAAAATGAACGCAATGTATCTGCCTTTCCGACAATCTACGGCTCTACCTTTCCGACATTCTACGGCTCTACCTTTCCGACAATCTACGGCTCTACCTTTCCGACAATCTACGGCTCTGCCTTTCCGACAATCTACGGCTCTGCCTTTCCAGGTAAGATTCATCTCGCAGAACTCATTTCTGATAAGTTAACGCCGCTGAAGAAGTACAAGTCAATTTGTTTTCTTAACAAACAGTTGAATTTCGACTTCAAACCATGCCTTATTTTGTTGGAACCACCCTCCAGCTGCTAAATAATTGATTTTATTTCTTTAAGATAGACTCTTTAGTGTTCGGGTTTCATTTTTAAAGTACAACCAGCATCCCAGAAGGTCAGCGCTTGTAGTCCACGCTTTGTTTTCATCCTACTTTAAACATATTTTATTGCCAATAAAATTGAACAAGGGATTGGACACAACTTATTACAACTTATCACATAGATATGATCCATGCATGTGTCCCTATCATTCTTTTACTCAAACCATCAATTATTATTATTATTATTATTATTTCCTTTATTTCCTCCAAAAACGAAGAGTTACAGAAATAACGAACAAAACACTATTGAAAAGAGAAGAAAATGCATTCACAATCATGGTCACACCCTGACATAGTGACTCACACATGCACATGGACAGACACACACATAAGAGAATAATAATAGTACACG
>NW_018480069.1:422792-440881 GCF_002113885.1 Mizuhopecten yessoensis | reverse complement strand
ATGATACAAATTGTATTTTTGTAAAACATTAACAATGTCGGGAACAAAACCTCTACTAAATTGAGACAGGTTGAATTCGAATAGACGCTTGATAAGAATTTCGCGTGTTAAACAGCCAACTTCCATGGAACATATTCTACCAAAAAATAACATTTTCTTTACGCTGATGTATACTTCTACAGAAAACCAACCAATCAAGGACGTGCACATATCTGTTCTTGTTCTTACATTAAAACCTTGGATTGATTTGACAATGAAGTTTTGTGCTTTTTCTAACATGTAAATTTCATTTTGCTTTAATTGCCACAATTCACACCCATACAGTGCTGAGGGATATACTTTACACTTTACAATTTTTGCAGTGGTTAAAGGATTCAGAGCACATGGATGTGCTCCAGAACGAATTAAGGACATAACACCACTCTTTAATTTGGAACAAGCACGTTCTGTACGTTCGAAATTGTTATTTCTACTTTTCAATAAAACTCCGACATGAGTAATACTTTCTACAATTGGTAGTTTCTTTCCATACACAGTTATATCACAATTAATATTGGGTTTCTTTTTAGAAGTAAAAACAACAGTTTTAGATTTAGTAGAGGAAAAAGGTATCTCCCTTTAACCGTCATATACTTAAGTTTTCAAAACAGTTAGGTTTCAATGAAATACCGCATGTTAGTAACCATTGGTTTGTCAAAACACCTCATTTCATTACACCAAATATAAAATACAATGCTTGTTAAGGGGAACTTGATTTTTTAAATAACGCATGCAAACACAAAAACACCGTCAACATTTTTTTTAAGACTGTCCACAGCAATTACATGAAGTAACAGGTTTATCATTTTGGTATTACTGTGTTCATCTGGACCCTCTTTGACTTCCTTTTCTATACTTGACCATCTCAAGAAAACAAGCGTTGTCTTCGTGTGATTTGTCGCTAAAAATGACTGATCACCTGTACATAAAGAACACGAATGTTTTCTATGTTCATTTGGATGGTGGTCGAAAGGGCAAATCTCGCACCAGAGATTTAAATGGAGAATGCTGCGAATAATCTCGGGTTAATTCCCACTGGTCGGTCTCCCATTTTCATGTTTAATGAGATTTTCGTTGTAATTTTTTTGTCTTATGACCTGTTTACAGAATTGGTATAGTTGATAATACACAAATTGACATACGTAACGATTTTAATTTAATTTCCGTTTAAAGGGAACATATGTAATGTCGTCTATTTTACTTTATTTCACATTAAGAAAAGAGGTCTGTTTTCGGGTTTTACTGGATCGTTTTAATTATAATTTACTCTTTTATATAAACTTTGTACCAAATGAAGATGTTCGACAAATGTGATAAATATTCAAGACGTTCTGAAATCATGCAGTGTTTTCAAATGTTTGGGTTGGTCCGTAGACATGATCATACCCGACACGGCACTGGATATAATTTGTAGACTAATGTTTGAAACTATTCTGTAATTATGAATACTGAAACAAATCGCATTCCGAAAAAATAATTTTTAGTGATCGTATGTGATTCATAAAAAAATGTTGATAAACCGTATCAATGGCCCCTTTTTATGATAATGACCTAGAATATATTGTGGTTTCAATTCTCCTAGATTTACACTACGTTTTTTCATCTGTGTTACCGACGTTGTATGCATTTCGTCTCAAGTGATTAATACACGGAGTAAATAACTGCTAAAGAAGTGGCTATCTTCTATTTAACTGCGTTTATCTTATCTTTTTTGGGGGGAACTTTCCTTTTCCCGAATTTGGAGGCAATTTCACCGCTACGGTCATATACAAGTGAACAAGAAAACAATCAAAAGTTCTATATAGCCACGAAGAACGAAATAACACAGGAAAGTGAATGAAGCGTTGCGCACGTTACGATGTTACCCAGAGAGACAGCAGTCATTACACCTGAATGTCACTAATGTTCGCAGTAAAGGATTTTATATGTCATGGACTTTACAAAATCTGACCAAGACATCTATACCGCGTTAAATTAATAATTAGGCCTTCCCTACGACGGGGATGGCCATAAAGTCACGTGTTATGTGATTGTAACACTTAAGTGACACTTACATCACCACAATTTAATAAACGTAGCTTTGCAGGTGAGATGATTAATAAGTGCACATATACAGTATAGACATGAAAGTATGTAACGTCCATAACGACAATTAAAGCTGGCAGATATAGATGGTGAACTTTTATGAGTTATAAATTTCTATACCGTTGACTGAAGATAGACATTAATTATTCATAGCATTACTTACAGTTGTACATGTACATAGTCAAGTACGCCGGGGTACTTCGGCCCTGTACATAAATATTCTTATATCTACATGTATGGATACTGTGTCTGGCCAATATTATAATCAGCAATATTTCGCGAAATATTTTGTTTCGTATTATTTAGCAAAATCTATGTTATTGCGAATTAAAATATGTCGCACATATATTAATGAGGTATACTTACCCAAAAGACGTATAATGCATGTAAGTATTGTGATTTTTCTTTCAATCATTTGCCTGTAAACCCGGGAAAAATTCGGTTAGATCACAGACTGTTAAATATATACTAGCTTCATATTTTCATCAGAACAGCAACACATGCGCTCGAGGTTCCTGGTCATAGTTCTCTCATTCGGAACCCTACCAGTAAATCAGTTCCGTAGGACTGAAGCAGAAGACACCAAAAGAGCCTAAACCTGGTCATTTGTATTGTTGTCGTGTGTTCTATTTCTGAGTTATTGTACATTTATCTTTCTTGTGGTAGGGAAACGTGATTAATCGCGAAAAAACAAAGAATCATGCTTCCCCAACACAAGGCGATAAATAATGTTACATGTATAATACCGAAACAAAACAATAACACAATAGTAATGATGAAGATTGAAGCGCTGTTGATGTCGTCTGCTTCAGACATTCGGAACTCGGTTAAAGTTACTCTTGCCTTTTTTCTAGAGAGGCTACGAATAAGGGAAATATGTCCGGGGAACTCAACGCGTGAAACGACGTTTTATTACCCCGTCATATGATCGATATAATCCAATCAGACATGCTGTAATATAGATGAGGTTATTACTTAAATAAAAATTAAAAATATGGATTGCCTTTGAGGCAAGGAAACGTGTTTTTGCATTTACTATCGGTAAAGTGTGTTCCCCTACTATAAGGACAAAACAGAAAAAGAAAAAAAAACAAAAAGAGCAAAAACAAAAAAACAACCCGGCTACATGATCCCATATCCCAAAATGTAATTGTTTTTCCATGTTAGTCGTGTGATGTACTGAACACGGTGATTTCGCTCAGCAAACGCATTATGAGGCCGTCGTGTTTTCAATAAAAGGCATTAACCTGTATTGTTCTGACTTGAAACCTTCCATACGCCGTACCTACATCAGATGAGGTTATATTTAATTGTCTTATTGTCATGTGATTTATTTCTATAGTCAAATATTTTATGATTATAAATGCGCCAATTTTAAACATTCATTTGGTATTGATTAATACAAAGTTTTATGGATTCCGTGTTTGTAAATGTTTTTTACTGTGATATTTGACACATAGTGACCTATAATGTCTCTGAGCTAAAAAAAAAAATAAGAAACAAAACAATAAACGGAAGTCAATGATACTGTAAATAAATACACAAGGATAATGAAGCACTAATTATGTTTTAATGAGTTACAAACTCATCTTTTAAACACTATAACGTAAATGTCACCAAGTCATAAAAACATGACAAATGTGATGGTTTGACCCGTGGATTACGGGTTAGGTTATATACCTGATATTATTCAACCCTTACTGTCTCTATCATTAGTAGTTAATGGGTACGGAACGATACAACGTTAACACTCGACTCATCCACCTCCCTCGAGTGTAGAGGAAATGAATTTGAAAATATATGATAGATGTTTATTAAATCCACAATCATTTGAAAATTATAACTATCTTACATGAATAGCAAAATAAAAAGAAATGTGAACAGTAATTTGTAATTTTTTTATTTGCATTAATTGAATTGCGGATTATGTTTCGGTATAAAAGTATGGCTTAATCTGAATATGTGCTTTTTATTACGTTTTCAACAGCAACACTGACTATCGGCAATTGTGATAAGAAAAGCCCTTCTCTCTTTTTCTTCCTGCTGTGAGAACTATCAAAAAAGTTTCACTAGCGAAACTCATCAAATGAATGTAATGATCAGTAAGGAAGTGTACGAAATGTGCGTGTCTAGCGTGATCGTCGACTGTGACATCATAGAAGTATGACGTCATAACAGGTCCCGCCCGATCCCGTAAAGCGATTTTGACGATCAAAAGCACATCTGATGTTTGTCACAGGGCCATTTTTCAGTCTAAAATGTAAATTAAATATTTTGTAATTTCCGATTTCATATTTATCAATTATGGACTTTTGTTGAGGTGAATTTGTGGTTCTATGAACTTAAGAATTGATATAAACCGAGACGAAATTTAGGTTACTGTCACTTTCTCAGGTTCATATAACCTCATACATTTATTCACCGAAAAAAACCCTAATTGTTTTATTAGATGTTAAAAAAATATTCAATCAGTAGACAAGATAAAACGTATGGAAATTGTACTAAGGAAAGTACAGCATTTGGAAGGGAGCATCGTGACGTTATATTAACCTGCTGTTTCTAAAAACAGTAACATCGAGTCAATATCACAGGAAACCGACCTCCACGTGATTATGATCCACCTAATGAGGACGTAGGAAACATGTTTGTCATGAAGTATAGTATTTTTATTTCACTTGTTTTGCAGATTACGTCAATATTTTCACAACGGTGTGTCAGCTGAAGTGAAAAGATAGAAGAATTCTGCTACTGTGTCAGATAAATGTTATTCAGTGGGAAGCTACAAATGTATTATATATTCTTTATCTACTCAGTAACCATTTCATTTCATGGATACTTTCAACTATAAACATTATATCATAACAATTTAAACTGGAAACATTATCATAATTTCAAGTAAAATATATATACCATAATTTATCATAATAAATGTGTGTCTGGATATTTGCAAAATTGATGTTTTTCTTTTTCATTTTGCCCTATGTGTACTGAATTTCACATTAATTATCCTATCGTTATACCAAAATAGTATATAAATGAGCGAAAGTTGTCATTCTGTCAACTGCGTCTTCTCTGCTCGTGTCGCCGACCTTCAGCAGTGTTACGGTCGGGCCCAATGTACTTTCCCCCAGCATTCAATATATATGCAGTCTTTAGTAGTAATGTATGGTGGCAGGTTCCTTGTTCGCCTGTCATCATGGGATACAGGTTAGACATGAATGTCAATCAGTAGGCTTACAATCAAATGTATTTGGTCTCATTATTTAGAGGCAATTAAAATCGGCGTATTAATGAGAGAGAGACACAGTGTTGTTTTAAGGTAGACTTTAAAGTACACGGGGAAAGGTCGGCCACGGGGAATACTAATGGCTGAGAGTAGTACCCCTGACCCCGACCTGTGAGTAATTATACAATGTAATATTCATGTAGATATATGTCTCCCAATCCAGCTCGGCAAAAAACACAGGTGATAATGACGATTTCTTTACGAAAATGGTAATTTCATGCCTACAATTTAAATTCCATAATGTTAATGGTTTCTGTGAGGAAGGCGACGTTGGGAGGTTTGAAATCACGTCAGTTAATGTATTCTCTCGTCCACATTTTATTTATTATCGTTCCTATTGGATTTATAAGCTCTTCCGAACGGAAGTGTTTACTATTTTGGACTAACAAACATATTAGAATTTAGTTTCAGATTTGGATTTTTTCGGCTCATTTCAAACAACGGGAACAACAGACGCATGCATATGTTATGTTTTAGATACAGAAAAGCCGGTGGGATACACCATCGCGTTCTACATGGAGTAACAAGATACAGAGGCACTATCTTTTTCNGGGGGGGGAGATCAAAGATACGTATGGAATGAATTTAAATTATTTTTTAGGATACTTTTTACTTTAATTCTAGTGATCTAGTGATGTAATATATTCTAATGATAGAGCCAGCTAATCCATCATTACAACACTTTCTCTAACTCTGTCTACGTAATTGATGTGCTATACATTTAGTTATGACGCATCTCAAAACATTTGCCACCATTTTAACACAAAAATAATTAGACAGAAAATGACTGCCAATTAAACGTGTAAGGTCATACGCGTGAAGAATAGTCTTAACGGCGTGGATGTCATTGGTCATTACTGTTCACGTTTGATATTAATTCACCAATCTGTATTCTGTACGCGTTCTGTCATCACGGCTTTACATGTGTATGGTGGTTCAAACTTGTCAATTTATTATCTATGTTTTGATGTACGGCCAAACACACACAAATAAATGTAAATGATCTGCTAATCGACACGATATAGCCACACTTCGAAAAATGTAATACTTACGACGTCGACAAAATAACACAAAATGACGTTACAGTAATACGTACGTCATAAAAGTAACACAAATGACGTTACATACATACAACATAATCAAGGTAACACACAAAAAAACGTCACAATGATACGTGCAGCGTCGTTTCATGAAATATTATCACATTTATGAACACAATCATGTACAATGTACAATACAAAATAAAACAAAATGACGTCACAGTGATATGTGCAAATTACAAAACACCACGTCACGAATATATTCTTCATATCACTACACCAATGGGAATTATGTGAGAATCATGATTTGATATCTTCCTATTTTGTTCGGTAAGGTTATATAGTGGCAATGCAGAGCAAACGGAAATATTAAGGAATAATGCTACTGTATGGTACAGATAACGTCAATTGTACATTAGGTGAACTAACGTCGCAGTAATCCGTATCCCTACTCTCCCTCTCCCCGATCTCAATGGTTTATCCCTACCTAAATTCCATTCCTATTGATACATGTACCTATCTACATCATTTCTCACTTGTTCCCCAAACCCTACTTTCCATGTTTCTTTTCACCTCACATTTTGCTGCTAATCTTAATCTCTATGTCTACCTAGCCCCTTTCCTTATCCCTATTACAAATCCCAGCCTCCCCTCCTAGTCTCTTCCCTACCCCACCCTCTACACTGTACACGGAGCCCACTCTGCTTGGTCCTCCGCTGCCTCATCCATATACATCTATATATTCCTCCCACCCACCCTGTTTTGACTTTTTCCCCATTTCTCTCTCTCTCTCTCTCTCTCTCTCTCTCTCTCTCTCTCTCTCTCTCGCCCCCCCTTTTCGACCAGTTGGAAAGGAAACTTTATCTTTATTGTGATAACAAGCATTTGACAGGCGAGACATGATTTCACATTCCGCGTTCGGGATTTGATCCCGATGAAAAACGTTTTTTCTGATAAAACATACTATTAAAATTGGCATTAACTACTGTGTGTGAAGCCCGATAAGACCCATGCCAACTCGCCCGCCATTTTTTTACATGACATACCGGCTCGCGTTGCCCGTTAGTTCAGAGTATTTTTGTTATGCGTTTTGTGTTACTTGCGATTCTAATTCTGATATTGTAGCGGATTTCTCGTTAAAGTCAGAAAGGCCGTGTTATATCTGGTAAAATAATGAATGTTTACAAGAGTAAAATGAGCATCGCAGGTGACTACAGGGCCTAACTACTTAATTCCTACATCTGTGATAACGCCAACACACAAAAACACGCCATTATCTACAAACATTATTCTAAGGAAATTTCTGTTTTCAATATCTAAAGTGTTAATTCATCAAGATAATTGAATGTTTATGGGGGCTATGACGTGTATGGGACTCCGGTGCCATTGCGTTTGTGAGGCAGGTTAAAGTGGTGGTCATGGTAACACTACATGGTACGGCGAGGTACAGTGGTTGCCATGGTACCTTTATATGGTTGTTGTCATGGTTACATTACATGGCAAGGTTGAGCACATTGATTGCCAATGGTACAGTGGTCGACATGGTAACATAACATGGTAAGGCATGGGACAGTGGTTGGCATGGTAACTTTACAAGTCATGGTAAGGCAGGGTACAATGGTTGTCATGGTGACTTTACATGGTAAGGCAGGTTATAGTGGTTGACATGGTAACATCACATGGTGAGGTGATGTACAGTGGTGGTCATGGTAACATTACATTATGATGTGGGGTACAGTGGTGTTCATGGTAACAATACATGGTGAGGTGATGTACAGTGGTGGTCATGGTAACACTACATGGTGAGGTGGCTACAGTGGTGGTCATGGGTACATTACATGGTACGGTGGGGTACAGTGGTGGTCATGGTAACATTACATGGTGAGTTGGGGTACAGTGGTGTTCATAGTAACAGTACATAGTGAGGTGGCTACAGGGGTGGTCATGGTAACATTACATGGTGAGGTGGGGTACAGTGGTGTTCATATTAACAGTACATAGTGAGGTGGCTACAGTGGTGGTCATGGTCACATTACATGGTGAGGTGGGGTACAGTGGTGTTCTTAGTAACAGTACATAGTGAGGTGGCTACAGTGGGGGTCAGGGTAACAATACATGGTGAGGTGGCTACAGTGGTGGTCATGGTATTACTACATGGTAAGGTGGGCTAGAGTGGTGGTCATGGTAACACTACATGGTGAGGTGGCTACAGTGGTGGTCATGGTAACATTACATGGTGAGGTGATGTACAGTGGTGGTCATGGTAACATTACATTATGATGTGGGGTACAGTGGTGTTCATGGTAACAAAACATGGTGAGGTGATGTACAGTGGTGGTCATGGTAACACTACATGGTGAGGTGGCTACAGTGGTGGTCATGGTTACATTACATGGTACGGTGGGGTACAGTGGTGGTCATGGTAACATTACATGGTGAGTTGGGGTACAGTGGTGTTCATAGTAACAGTACATAGCGAGGTGGCTACAGTGGTGGTCAGGGTAACAATACATGGTAAGGTGGCTACAGTGGTGGTCATGGTATTACTACATGGTGAGGTGGGCTAGAGTGGTGGTCATGGTAACACTACATGGTGAGGTGAGGTACAGTGGTGGTCATGGTAACACTACATGGTGAGGTGGCTACAGTGGGGGTCATGGTATTACTACATGGTGAGGTGGGCTACAGTGGCGGTCATGGTATTACTACATGGTGAGGGGGGCTACAGTGGTGTTCATAGTAACACTACATGGTGAGGTGGGCTACAGTGGTGGTCAGGGTAACAATACATGGTGAGGTGGCTACAGTGGTGGTCATGGTATTACTACATGGGGAGGTGGGCTACAGTGGTGGTCATGGTAACACTACATGGTGAGGTGATGTACAGTGGTGGTCATGGTAACACTACATGGTGAGGTGGGCTACAGTGGTGGTCATGGTATTACTACATGGTGAGGTGGGCTACAGTGGTGTTCATAGTAACAGTACATAGTGCGGTGGGCTACAGTGGTGGTCATGGTAACATTACATGGTGAGGTGATGTACAGTGGTGGTCATGGTATTACTACATGGTGAGGTGGGCTACAGTGGTGGTCATGGTTACATTACATGGTGCGGTGGGGTACAGTGGTGTTCATGGTTACACTACATAGTGAGGTGGGCAACAGTGGTAGTCATGGTAACATTACATGGTGAGGTGCGGTACAGTGGTAATTATGCTAACATTACATGATGAGGGGTTAATAGTGGAATAATGTGTCGTATGCCATTTTATATTGATAGAAAATCACTTATTTTCGTGCAATTTGAAAAGTCGTATATACTCCGAACTTTTTTTTTTATTGTATGATGCCTCATTGTGACGTCATTTCGTGGCTTACGAGTGGCCATGCTAACTCAGTTTGATATTAACTATCGAAATTCTTCTGATATTCAAATAACTTTGGGAAAGAAAATTTAAATGAATAACATATCTATAACAAGTATATTTACATTGTGTAACAGACGTTTCGCGGAGTATAATTAAGCAGCAGTATATGCATCGTCCATCAGTTGGACATGGGCTGCTACATTCAAAAGACGTGTCAACATATCTACGCTGTTAATCAAAGACATTATTGTTAAGCATGTGATGTAAGATTTGGGAGGATCTCATATCCGGTGTTTGTCTAACGTGACATGCCCGTATGGACTTGTGATGATAATAATTTGGATGTGCCGAATGCATATTTCACATGTTCCTCGCGTTTGTGTATCGAGAAAACGATGTTGTCTTAAGGGAGAGATTGCGGATCTGAGCCTGCCGATGATAGGTGGCGCTACAACGATGGTGAAATGAACATGGGCTCCGACATATGTAATAGGGCGATAAGGGTCGACCCGTGAGTCTGCGGACCAGAGGTTACGGCAAGGTTCACGGCAGTTACAATGTATCTCTTGTTTTATCGTTGATTGCAACACTGGAATAGGGTTGATGCGACTTACCGTTAACACACCAGCCTTGCTCCCCTCCCACATCCCTTCATCTCAATCATACGCATTTATTTTACACTTTTTATATTTTATAAAGGAAACTTTAAATCCTAAATCAGAAAACACAAACATGATATTATCGCCTATCTCCTGCGGGTCTAATATAAAGTTGATGGCTGTCCCGGCAACATCTGCGATATCGCTTGTATAAAGATATACTAGACCGAGAACCGTGACTCAGAGGGACCCGCCATTCTAACTTGTATATATATAAGTGTTAGTGTTCAACCCTATTGTCCTCATTTCCTAACAAGCCACTAGTTTTTTTCTGGCGTCCATTTTGATAATCTCCTATAGTTCTGATCCAATGTCAGATACCTATACGCCGATGATAGCCGTTCATTATTTTTTCGTCATCTCATGAAAGAATACATCTCTCTTAAGAAACCCAAAATCGTTTACTTTAGTTGAAGACGAACCTTTTTGTATTTTGTTTAGAAGCGCACGGCGGGATCGCTGTATAGGGTGATTACCGAGTGAAAATTAAATACCCCTGTAACGGCTAGATGTACCTTTAAACATGTATAAAGGATGTGTTTGCCCGTAATGCATAATGACCATTGAGAGTATATTGATACAAAGAAATAGTAAACATCAAAAAGTAAACATGATTTCATTTGGCACACTTTCATTTGATGTCAATACTGTTTCAAAGTGTCTCCTTGTCGTCTTTGTACCGCATTCCTACTTAATTGGGGAAAAAAGTTAATTGTTGATCGAGAAATAAGAATATTTGCTTCTCCATATTGTGAATTTATTTCATCGGAGGTAATAATGTTACCGTGTGGTCCTCACATATACATTGTACGTACTCGGAACACGGGACCGCCATTTCTAACGTCGTCTGACAGAAAGGCCACCGTACAGTAGATCATACTAGAGTTATTCCCCTTCAGAAGTTTATTCAAACCAAAAGGACCGAATCGTGCACTTGTTAATGAACTTACCTGCTAACGTAGGTAGACGACGCCTGTCACGCCAGGCTATGATCGAGAGATTGTGGTCACGTGACGTTTATATTTGTTTTGCGGCTGTTTGTAGTTAAGCGACTCAACAAATGAAAATACCGAAGAATTTCCCCCCGGGTATTTTCATATATTGAATGCGCATAGCATTTTATTGAAGTAGAATAATTTTGCATGAAGAAACTGATCCGCTATATGTATAGTATACATGTATAACGACGCTTAAAGAACACACACACACACAAGAAGAAGAAGAAGAAGAAGAAGAAGAAGAAGAAGAAGAAGAAGAAGAAGAAGAAGAAGAAGAAGAAGAAGAAGAAGAAGAAGAAGAAAGAATAAAAAAGGATATGCAATATGCAATCCTACCTGACTAAAACGAAATCATCAAGACTATCTCTTGCGTTTTTTACGACAACCGTTAGAATTTCGGTTATTTTAGATGTTTTGATGTCCTTCAAATAACTCAGTACTACACATGTAATGAACTCGAGGCCTCAAGTTTGAAAAAAATGAAATAAGCCTGCATCGATCGAAATGAAAATTATTTACTTGTTTTATTACTATGATGACGTATATGTTCCAATTTAGTAAAAATGAATTAAAAGAATCTTCGGCCTCTATGTAAATGCACGACGATATTAAGGAAAATGTGTTACAAAGTGGGTACCAGGAATTCTTACATTTGTACATGTTGTCAATGCTGGCTATATATATATGTATCTGTTTGTTCTGCTTTCATTAAGGAACGGTTGTTGTACCCACACATCTTTATTACAGGTACGATAGTTGTAATGCCTACATGGTTTTACAATACCGGTGTTTCACATTGATGAGTTACCTCGTAATATATAATTATAACGTTTACATTTCATGGTTTAACAACAGTATTTATTATCATTAAATTGAAAAAAGCAAGGAGCGGCTCATTTAACGCTTTCCTTTCTATTAACGTTTAAACATACAGTATGTTTGTCATTATAGCACAAAAAAAATGATCACAAGTTGGTTCGACATACAATTCTATAATCCTCCATATAAAGTACATCGTGTTACGTAAATTACATTTATGACAAAACCCAGCATTCAAAATATTTTAGCTGCAACTATTTATGCAATGCCAATCACAGGAATCGAACTGACCACCCCAACCAGATCGCTGATTACTGCCACTTAAATTTTCCCTTAATTATTGTTACAAATATACGTCAACGTCGACGTTCGACCTACGACATCACCCCGAGAACAGATATTAATATGGAAAGCACATTCCAATAATATCGTACGGATGTCATTACAATATAAAGTTGTACATAACAACATAACAGGGCTTTGATGAACGTAATTAACAAATAAACTTAACACTACCTGTAATTAGTTGAGAGTTACGTCGTTCACTGAGTAGTATCAGAGAAAGGTCACTGTATATATATGTAGAGGCCGTAGACAGCGCGGGACCTAGCCCGTAAACGGTGATGTATTTATGACGGCATTGTAACTGACTTACCAGGAACTGCATGTAACCGACCACAAATTGATGTGACGGTGTTAAAATCGGTGTAGAGCATGTCAGTCTCCGAATGAATCGCTCATCTACACGAGGATTGCCGTGACCTCTGACCTGCGGTATTTGACGTAACGTCGTGATGTGTGTAAAACACGGAGCGGAATGGCGGGGTGACGGCGAGATGACGGATCCGTCATTTTGGTGTGATTTACCGACATCAATCATACACCTCGGCTTCGCTAATATATGGAGTAATGATAATTAGTGTAAATATTAATGAAATTACCGCCCGGATCGTTTAACTATTAGTGTAGAAAATACTGTTAATTTACATACAGAGACAAATACAGCCTAATCGCTACACCACGATTTATAGTGTCACATCTGACGTGTCTTGTTTCTTAATATAATCCCAAAACATTAATGATCTCATTAAAACATGTAACTTTATTGGTTTAAATTTAACTACATCATATAAATCATATTCAGAATATCATAAATAATTTCCTGAACCAAAGAAAGGAGACTGTCTTTCGTTTTTGTAACTATAGGTAAATATATGTTTTGTATACGTCCGCCAAACCTCCTTGACAGATAAAATCAGTAGTGTATTACACAACATGGACAGGGGCAAAACAATGGTTCAACAAACAATGGTTCAACAAACAATGGTTCAAAAAAACAATGGTTCAACAAACAATGGTTCAACAAAACAATGGTTCAACAAAACAATGGTTCAACAGAACAATGGTTCAACAAAGAAATGAAGTACTCGGTTTGTGTTTCAGGTCCTATTGACAGCTATGGTCTTTAAGCACGCGCCAGGTTTTGCAGGTGGAGGAAAGTCGGAGTTCCCGGAGAAAAAACCCATCACATTTATATATTCAACTAGTATGCAAAAAACTATCATGGAAATTATTTGCATGTTCGGGGAAAATGGGCCCGTCGTACTCTATGCATTCTAACATAGGAAATGATTAATGTGGGGCCCCATGCTTATTTGGGGCTTTCTGTGTTTCCTGCTACGAAGACTTTGAGGAAACTGAAATGATGATGATAATGATGATGTAATGATGTGATGATGATGATGATGATGATGATGATGATGATGATGTAATGATATGATGATGATGATGATGATGATGATGATGATGATGATGATGATGATGATGATGATGATGATGATGATGATGATGATGATGATGATGATGATGATGAAGAAGAAGATGAGGATGATGAAGATGACGAGGATGATGTTTCCGAGTCAGTGTGAGTGTGTCCTTGTGAGTGTCTTTGTCTTATCTGTAATTGCCATAAGTTGTAAAACTTCAGCAAATAAAGAACTTGAACTTGAACCTTACAATCCTTAGACTCTCTGATTTCTCTTTTCTTCCTGATTTTTGGTAAGCGTCTCCCTAGGCACCGATCTTCATGTGACCCGATGACCTTAAGCTGTTGCGAAGACGTAAACCCCTTCATAAGTAAACTCTACGTGTGTCCTGTACAACATCAAGATACATTGTATATACGGCAGTTCAAAACGAAGACTGTAATTGTAAACAACTAAGTGGTATGCTATTATAAATGAACAGAATATTAATTTCATACCGTAAATTTACGTTCTTAACAAATGAAACGCTGTTTTTGGATTTTGTTTTTGTTTTGTTCCCGTTGCATTTCAAACACAGATATTTTTATGTTTTATATTCGCGTATCTCAGTTGTTGCTAGCATACAATCATAACAGCATGACTTCATATCGGGTTTTATAGCGGATACGAATAGAGGGTATCATACAAACATTCAAGTGTGTCTTATTTATATCAAATAGACAATCTTTTCCTTCAACCCCGGAATATTCTTTCCAATAAAAAAAACATTGCTGGATAACGGAAATATTGGCTAAGCGGTGAATTGATTAATGAGGCTGGATAAGTGAAAAACAACCGTATGTAATTGGTAAATGGATTGATGAAGCTGGATAATGGTACAACCGTATGTAGGTAGTGACTGGATTAGTGAAGCTGAATAATTGTACAACCGTAAGTAGGTAGTGACTGGATTAGTGAAGCTGGATAATGATACAACCGTATGTAAAGTGACTGGATTAGTGAATCTGGATAATGGTACAACCGTATGTAGGTAGTGACTGGATTGGTGAAGCTGAATAATTGTACAACCGTAAGTAGGTAGTGACTGGATTAGTGAAGCTGGATATGATACAACCGTATGTAAAGTGACTGGATTAGTGAATCTGGATAATGGTACAACCGTATGTAGGTAGTGACTGGATTAGTGAAGCTGGATAATTGTACAACCGTAAGTAGGTAGTGACTGGATTAGTGAAGCTGGATAATGGTACAACCGTATGTTGGTAGTGACTGGATTAATGAAGCTGGGTACTGGTACAACCGTTTGTAGGTAGTGACTGGGTTAATGAAGCTGGATAATGGTACAACCGTATGCAGATAGTGACTGGATTAGTGAAGCTGGGTAATGGTACAACCGTATGTTGGGAGTGACTGGATTAATGAAGCTGGGTACTGGTACAACCGTATGTAGGTAGGGTAGTGACTGGATTAATGAAGCTGTGTACTGGTACAACCGTATGTTGGTAGTGACTGGATTAATGAAGCTGGATAATGGTACAACTGTATGTAGGCAGTGGCTGGATTAGTGAAGCTGGATAATGGTACAACCGTATGTAGGCAGTGGCTGGATTAGTGAAGCTGGATAATGGTACAACCGTATGTTGGTAGTGACTGGATTAATGAAGCTGGATAATGGTACAACTGTATGTAGGCAGTGGCTGGGTTAGTGAAGCTTGATAATGGTACAACCGTATGTAGGTAGTGACTGGGTAAATGAAGCTGGATAATGATACAACCGTATGTAGCTAGTGACTGGATTAGTGAAGCTTGATAATGATACAACAGTATGTTGGTAGTGACTGGATTAGTGAAGCTGGATACTTGTACAACCGTATGTTGGTAGTGACTGGATTAATGAAACTGGACAATGGTACAACCGAATGTAGGTAGTGACTGGGTGAATGAAGTTGGATAATGGTACAACCGTCTGTAGGTAGTGACTGGGTTAATGAAGGAGGATAATGATACAACCGTATGTTGGTAGTGACTGGATTAGTGAAGCTGGATAATGATACAACCGTATGTAGCTAGTGACTGGATTAGTGAGGCTGGATAATGATACAACAGTATGTTGGTAGTGACTGGATTAGTGAAGCTGGATACTTGTACAACCGTATGTAGGTAGTGACTGGATTAATGAAGGTGGATAATGATACAATCGTATGTAGGTAGTGACTGGGTTAATGAAGCTGGGTAATGATACAACCGTATGTAGGTAGTGACTGGATTAGAGAAGCTGGATAATGATACAACCGTATGTAGGTAGTGAATGGATTAGTGAAGCTGGATAATTGTACAACGTATGTTGGTTGTGACTGGATTAATGAAACTGGATAATGGTACAACCGAATGTAGGTAGTGACTGGGTTAATGAAGTTGGATAATGGTACAACCGTCTGTAGGTAGTGACTGGGTTAATGAAGGAGGATAATGATACAACCGTATGTTGGTAGTGACTGGACTAGTGAAGCTGGATAATGATACAACCGTATGTAAAGTGACTGGATTAGTGAAGCTGGATAATGGTACAACCGTATGTAGGTAGTGACTGGATTAGTGTAGCTGGATAATGGGACAACCCTATGTAGGTAGTGACTAGATTAGTAAAGCTGGATAATGTTACAACCGTATGTAGGTATTGACTGGATGAATGAAGCTGGGTACTGGTACAATCGTAAGTAGATAGTGACTGGATTAGTGAAGCTGGATAATGATACAACCGTATGTAGGTAGTGACTGGATTAGTGAAGCCGGATAATGATACAACCGTATGTAGGTAGTGAATGGATTAGTGAAGCTGGATAATTGTACAACCGTAAGCAGGTAGTGAATGGATTAGTGAAGCTGGATAATGATACAACCGTATGTAGGTAGTGACTGGGTTAATGAAGCTGGGTACTGGTACAACCGTATGTTGGTAGTGACTGGATTAGTGTAGCTGGATAATGATACAACCGTATGTAAGTAGTGACTGGAATAGTGCAGCTGGATAATGGTACAACCGTATGTAGGTAGTGACTGGATTAGTAAAACTGGAAAATGGTACAACCGTATGTAGGTAGTAACTGGATTAGTGAAGCTGGGTACTGGTACAACCGAATGTAGGTAGTGACTGGGTTAATGAAGCTGGGTACTGGTACAACCGTATGTAGGTAGTGACTGGGTAAATGAAGCTGGATAATGATACAACCGTATGTAGGTAGTGAATGGATGAATGAAGCTGGGTACTGGTACAACCGAATGTAGGTAGTGACTGGGTTAATGAAGCTGGGTACTGGTACAACCGTATGTAGGTAGCGACTGGGTAAATGAAGCTGGATAATGGTACAACCGTATGTAGGTAGTGACTGGATTAAAGAAGCAGGATAATGATACAACCGTATGTAGCTAGTGACTGGATTAGTGAAGCTTGATAATGGGCCAATCGTAAGTAGGTAGTGACTGGATTAGTGAATCTGGATAATGATACAACCGTATGAAGGTAGTGACTGGGTTAATGAAGCTAGATAATGCTAAAACCGTGTGTAGGTAGTGACTGGCTTAGTGAAGCTGGATAATGATACAACCGTATGAAGGTAGTGACTGGGTTAATGAAGCTGGATAATTGTACAACCGTTTGTAGGTAGTGACTGGATTAATGAAGCTGTATAATTGTACAACCGTATGTAGGTAGTGACTGGGTTATATTAATGAAGCTGGATACTGGTACAAACGTATGTACATGTAGGTAGCTATAGTGACTGGGTTAATGAAGCTGGATACTGGTACAACCGTATGTTGGTAGCGACTGGATGAATTAAGCTGGAAAATTGTACAACGTATGTAGGTAGTGACTGGATTAATGAAGCTGTATGATTGTACAACCGTCTGTAGGTGGTGACTGGGTTATATTAATGAAGCTGGATACTGGTACAAACGTATGTACATGTAGTTAGCTATAGTGACTGGGTTAATGAAGCTGGATACTGGTACAACCGTATGTTGGTAG